>NW_025380062.1:0-7300 GCF_016433145.1 Gracilinanus agilis | reverse complement strand
CTCCCTTTTTTTGACCTCCCCACTCCCCTGCTCCCCTTGGTTTATCCTTTCTAACTTTCTCAGAAGGGTTAGATAAGAGTTTTATTTCCCAATGGATAGTATAGCTACTCTTCCCTCTCCGGGTTGATTACACTGAGAGTAAGGTTTGATTATTACCTCTTTATGCTCTCTTCCTCTCCTTCTTATAATAGTATTTTTCCCCTCTCCCTCCCATGCCCTCTTTGTGTGTAATAGAATATTCTATTTTCTTATTCACTCAAGTTTCTCTTGGTGTCCCCTGCTATTTACCCCCTCTTTCCCATCCCCCACGCCATCTTAGATTATTTAGTGTTCTACCCTCACCCTGTGAATTATTCTTCTGATTACTATAATAGTGAATATTATAATAGTGAAAAAAGTTCACTACAGAGAATTTTATATAACATTTCTCTATATAGGAATACAGATAATTAGATCTCACTGAGGCCTTTAAAAAGGCAAATTTAAAAATCATAAGTTTTCTTTCTTTTCCCTCTGTATCTTATTTACCTTTTCAGGTTTCTCTCGATTTTTGTGGTTCAATATCAAACTTTCCATTTAGCCCTCGTCTTTTCTGTGCAAATACCTGAAATTCTTCAATTTTGTTGAATGCCCATACTTTCCCCTGGAAATATACAGTCAATTTTGATGGGTAGTTGATCCGTGGTTGCAGGCCCAGCTCTCTTGCCTTTCTGAATATCGTATTCCAAGCCTTGCGATCTTTTAGCGTGGAGGCTGCCAGATCCTGTGTGATCCTGATTGGTGCTCCTTGATATTTGAATTGTCTCTTTCTGGCTTCTTGTAAGATTTTTTCTTTTGCTTGAAAACTCTTGAATTTTGCAATAATATTTCTAACTGTTTTCTTCTCTGGATCGAATGTAGTGGGTGTTCTATGAATCCTTTTGATGTCTATATTGCCCTCTTGTTGTAGGACTTCAGGGCAATTTTGCTCAATAATTTCTTTTAGTATGGAGTCCAGGTTTCTGTTAATTTCTGGTTTTTCTGGAAGACCAATTATTCTCAAATTGTCTCTTCTAGAGCGGTTTTCTTGGTCTGTCACTCTCTCATTGAGATATTTCATGTTTCCTTCTATTTTTTCAGTCTTTTGACTTTGTTTTATTTGTTCTTGTTGTCTTGAGAGATCATTAGCTTCCAATTGCTCAATTCTAGCATTTAGGGATTGATTTTCGGCTATAATCTTTCGGTTTTCGGCCATAATCTTCTGGTTTTCGGCCATAATCTTCTGGTATTCCTTTTCAATCTAGTCATTTCTGGTGTTCAATTGCAAGATTCTACCTTTTAAACATTTATTTTCTTGCCAGATCTCTTCCATTTTCCTCAAAATCTCAGTTTTGAACTCTTCCATAGCTTGTGAGGAGTCTTCCTTATTTGAGGAGGGTCCGGATGCTTGTTTGTTCTCCTCCTCTGTTTGCTGGGTTGCCTGGATTTTCTCTGTGTAAAAGTTGTTGAGTGTTAAAGACTTCTTTTTCTTGTTGTTATTCTTTCTCTTCTGAGCTTCCTGAGACTGGGTAGCCATCATTAGCCCAGCAGCTTCTCAGGTTTATCCTCGCGCTCAGTGTCTTTCCGCGGTCTATTGGCTCCTGAGGTCTGAGTTCTGGTTTTTTCCAAGGTCAAGCCCCCTGGTGGACCCCCTTGCTTGATCCTCTGCAGGAGGTTCCTTTACAAGTCTCAGGGCGCTGCTTCCACAGTCGTATACCCGTCTGCACTGGTTCCCCACTCAGGTTTTCAGAGCTTTAGTTCCTGGCTGTGTCTGTCTCCACCCACGCCTCCGCCCCTGCCTGTGCTCTCAGCCCGCGCTCTGCGCCCAGTGTCCACTCTCTGCTCCCGCGCTCAGATTTTGCGTGAGTTCTTTGGCTTACTGGGGTCCTAAATCTTGCTGCTCTCAGGAACAGGCCCTAGAGCTGCCAATGACTCGATGGGTGCCCCAAATTTGCTCTATTTCTTTTTAGCTGGCTTCGGCGCTATAGATGTTGTGTGTGGAGGGGTTGGGGTTGGGGCGGTTGCTCAGTCCGCAATTTAGTGAGAGCTGTTTCACCCCTTTATAGTATGGAAATGCCTCGATTCCACGTACCTTCCACGCTGTGCCCTGTTGTGGGGTTCCTCCGTTCGTCTGGACTTGTTTTTATGTCCCCTTGAGGAGTTTTGTGTGTTTCGGTCAGGAGAGGTTAAGAGCTGCTTCTTACTCTGCCGCCATCTTAACCCAGAACTCTAATTGCCTAGTTCTTAAGATTCTTCTGATTTTGAACTAATACTAGTATGATTCTAAGACAAAAGATAAGGATTTTAAAAATAACTCATATATATGCCTGAGAACTTGAACTGTACAAGGAAAGCTAGATGATGGCATCTCTTCTCACTTACATCTTAATTCTCATAGAAACACTTTTTCCCTATGCTTTGACATTCAGATACTTCTTGGTAAAAAACAAATAGAAGTATAATTTAATTTAATTCAACAAATATTTATTAATTGCCTTCTATGTGCAAGACAATGCTAAAATAAAAAGCAAAGAGTCTCCATAACGAACTACTTTCTGGCCATCTCTATGCCAAGCTGGTCTCTAGCTTTCACAAAGCCATCAGAGCTAAAGATGACCATGAGATCTGATTGGAAAACTTAAACATTATCTTTCTTTATTTTAGATTCACTTTACCACTTAACCATTTCCCTATTACAATACTTTCTGATCCATCCCTTACACTCCTGCCCAAGCACACACTCCATCCTTTATCCACTCTTTGATTTTCTACTCTGAGACGAGTAATCAGATCAATACCACCATTCCTGGCAATCAATGCCTTTAAGATTAATCACCAATCACTCTGATTTTCCTATCTAAAACACTTATCAGGACTCCAGTCCTTTATATGGACTGTCTGACCTATCTGAATGCAAACTCCTTGGTGGAAGGAACTGTGCTTACTTTTATTTTTATCCTGCCACATCATAAGCATTTAATTTTTTAAAATGTATTCTTTCCTTTGTTCATTTATTGTGGAAATATACAACATCTATGTAGATAGGCAAATAAAATTTAATTTCAACAGAGTGATGGAGAAAAAAGATCACAAGACATCAGATTCTATTTTTTCTCATCTAGTTGAAGTTTACTTTGATCAGAAGATTGAGTAAAGCTGACAGTTCCAGAAGATATTGAAATAAATGTAGCAGATGCTATAACATAAATTGTTATGTCTCTAAAATGCTGGTATTATAAAGATTTCTCAAAGTCTCTCACATTTCAAAGAAAAAAATTTTTTAAAAAGCTTCTAATTTTTAACACATTCTTAATGTATAGCTCAAAGTTCTGTGCTCTGGATTTATACATAACTGATCAAATCCTTCACATGTCAATATATCTTTAGCTTATATTTCTGCACCCAGAATTTGCTACATAAAATTTCATTTTTATCTCCTATATTGGACAACATGATTGTGGGTTCAAAAGTTCTCCTATATTCCATACAAGTGACAAATATACTTATTAGTTGTAGGATTGCTTTTATTCCACTACATAAAACATAGAGAAAATCCAAAGTACTCTCATAGGATTCCATAAACAATGAAGAAAACACATAAATACATATACAAACTTACAACTAATTAATATAATAATCCCCCTTTGGTGGGATTCAATTGTCCACTGAAGTTCCAAAGTATTCTAAACTAATAGAAACCATCATTATGAAATCTTCTCATTTGGATGATCCAATGAGTTACTCATTGCTCATTAGGACTCTTTGCACTTCTTTTTGGCAAGCACACCAATGAACTCCTCAACCTGTCTTCAAGGAAGGGAAACAGGAAAAACTCCAAACTTTCCTCATTTCCCACTCAGATACATTCATTTGGGATTTCCTTAACGACTTGACTATGCTAGATGATTTTTGTGTGTGTTGTCATTCTCCATTAGATTATAGTTCCTCCAAGGCAGGGACTACCTTTTTTCATGTTTGTGTCATCAGCACTTAGTATAATGCTCGGCATATATGCATTTAATAAATTTACTTTACTATTATTTACATTGTCGGAAGAACGGGAATAGCAAAGGAAATAAGTAACTAGCACCCAACATAGAACTAATGACGAGAAAAGAAGAATGATGCATGGCATTTTTTTTTGGTTCATTCATATATTTTATTTATCCATTCAAAAATAGCAATATAAGGGATTTTTGAGAGGATCCCAAGGTCATATCTTCCGTTTCACAGCCTAATTTAAATACACAGATTAAATTAAAGTGCAATGGGAGGAGATGATTTCCATGCAAGGAAAAGAAAATTCGTTGTTGTCCTGTGAAGGAAAATCCTTTTCAGGTTAGTATCTGCACAGAGATTTCTTATTTGTGGATGGCTTTACTTAGTCTTTATAAAAATATGACAGCATTGTATAAACTTCTTTCAGTGTCTAGGTAAAGTCTAGTATTGGGATACCTTGTCAATAGAACATAACAGGATACAGCTTACAGAAGAACCTCAAATCTGTGACTTCCACTGAGTCAAAGCGTGAAAGAATGACACTGATCTATGGAACAAACATACCGAAAGAAAACCCCAGAGGAACAGGATAAAAATCATACATGGTGTACAGTAATCAAAGAATTTAAATCTGGGAAGGCTCTTAAAATTATCATTTTATCACCTAGTACCTTCATTTTGTAGATAAATCATACTGAGGCCTTGGAGAAGTGTCCAAAGTCACCCACTAAATCAGTGGAAGAGTAGGGAACAAAATTCCAGCTTCCTGATTTCTGGTACAAAGTTTTGTTATATTTTGGGTCTGTTTTTCATTCTAATTGTGCTCCCTCCCTAATAATATAATAATAATAGATGGTCATATTCTTAAGTTTTTGGTCATATGGTCTAGTGATCTGCAACTGGGTGATGTATTTTTGTATAAAAAATTCCTAAGGCATATATGATCCTTAGGGGAGGGTAATAAATTTGAATCTAATTACGAGGAACCTCATGTTAAGTAAGACAGTTAAAAGGTATAGCTGTAGATCAGAATAAGGAAAACCAGTTTTTCTATGAATATACTCGACAATATCCTATACTACTCAGTAGAGATGGAACTGAAAACAGTACTAAGCAGAAAAATATTAGGAAAAATTGAAAAATGAAACCAGACTGCATTACCTTTAGGTTGGATGTTGACAACTAGTAAGGCTGATCTAGAATTGTATAGCACTTTCAAAGAACACAGAAAATGACAATGAAGTGACAGGATATGAATGAATATTTCTGTGGGGGTCTCCTGGTCTAGTAAAGGAAAATACACATAAAGAGTAGGATGTATACATTGTCTGAAGCCTGAAATAAGTGGCTCTGAGTTCTGATCAGCTTTCTCCCAGAGCTGGCTGCTGCCCAGTGGTGTGTGCCAAGTCATATTCCCGCCATTACCAAAGATGATATTCTCCCATTTAACTGATATTTCTAAATTACAGAAAGGAGGTAGGATAAAGTTTCAGGTTTCTGATAAAGGCTGGATGTTATGAATTCTGGACAAAGTGACCGGCATCTTGGTTTCTCCTGGGGCTGGAGCTTTTTGTGATTGGCTGGGCATGGGCTATTCTCTCTTTGAACTTCTACTGCAGGTATTTTTCTTCTTTGGAGTAGTATTTTGCAAAAGCAGACATCAATGGACAAGCAGCCATGGCCATCCCTCCAAAACAAAATAAAACAGCTCCTGATAGTTTACAGGTGTCTAAAGCTCCGTTAAACTGGGAATCCACCATTACAAAAATCTCCCTCTCCAATGGCTTCAATTTTGGGGGGTACCAGAAAGCCCACTGCCAGAACAGTCAATTCTAAGATCAGGAAGACTGTGCCAGGGAAGAGTGTGACCTTCCAGAGACCTGAACTCCACCTATGAAGTGATCTCTGGAACTGAAAATCATCCTCATACTCCCAATGGAAGCAGTCCAGTCCTCCTAAAACGGATGCCAGTAGAAAAGGACACCATCCCATTGATATCCTCTCTCAGGCACATTCTGTGCTTGTTCACTACAAGAAATCAGTCTTCTTGGCTTTGATGTCCTCCTCCTCTTCCTGGTGACTATCCTTTGGACTCTCTCTTTCTAAGGGCTCCTCTTTCCAAGCCTGTCTCCTCAGATCCCCCTGATCTGCAGAGCAAGTGCAAATATCTTGCTGGGGTCTCATCGCTGCTGGCACCCGCCTCTGTCGCGGCTATCGGCACTGCAGCCCACCGATACCTCCATGGCATATTTTTAAAAATAAGTTAACTATGATGCTGGGGATGATAGTAATAGTATTGATTTGTGACTTACTTCACATGGACTGTCTCATTTGATCCTACAAACTACCACGTGAGGCAGAGGCGTTGCTTTCTTATCCAAATCTGATTTCATACTGTGATTTCAGACTCTCTCCATTTATTGCACAGCACCAATATGTCTTTAACCTGTTTTCTTAGAGAGATGTCAGACTCAGAGAGCTTAACTGTTTTTCACATTGTCAGACAGATAATAGCTGTTAGAGGATAGATTCAAATCTAGGTCTCCACTGACCAAAATTCAGCACTTTTCCTTGTCCAGGTCATTTTTAGTTCTGCTGCTTCTGACACTCCACCTTCCAAACGAGATACCTGAGATCATATCCTAGAGGAATGGGAGCTATTGGCTCTGAATTCCCTGGCATGAACCACCTCATTTTCACCCTGCCATGTCCAAGGGTGACATCACTTCTCAACCTTCCCATTACTTCTTAATTCTTTATATAAGAATTGTAGTTAAATCAATAATGCAATTGTCTCTGTAAAAGGTATTTTAATGGACGATCCCATTGTTCTTCTTAGCATCTCTTTTGCCTCCCAGATCAAAATGATCTTCCCTGGAAGTTATTCACACACACACACATACACACACGTGTGTGTGTGCATTTTCTCTCCCAGTAAAATGTGTAAACTTTGAAATTAACATCCAATATTCTAAGTATTATATTTAATAAGATTTATTAATAATCATTAAGTTAAAATGCTAGAGCAAAGAGCAGCCCCACATGCGGGGAAAAAAGAGGAAGAGACGGAGTTACTACAACTTATAAACAAGCAACACAAGCACACAACTTGGACGAAGGGAAAGGGATGCTGGGAGATGAAGTCCAAGAGTACAAGATTTCTAATTATACAGATGTAGGCTACATGAAGGCAGTTCCTATTTTGTATCTGTATTCGCTTTGTGTATAAGTGCTTAAAACTTTTTTCATTCATTTGTTTATATATATATATATATATGTATAT
>NW_025380061.1:0-3101 GCF_016433145.1 Gracilinanus agilis | reverse complement strand
CTGCATTGGTATCCATGCAATGTCAAGAGATTTAATAATCAACTTTAGCCACTACAACAACTAGCTGAATTTTTTAAAATGTTTTATCATCATGCAAAATACATTTCTATATTGATTATTGCTTCAAGAGCACACTCATCCATAACCAAAACCCCGAAATAAAACCAAAGATAAACTGATGTGAAAGATGAAGCCAACAGTTCTTTTTCTGGAGGTGGAGAGCAATCCCTGTCATAAGTTTTTCAGGATTGTCCCAGACCATTGCATTGTTGAGAGTAGTCGAGTTTTCAGTTAAGCATTGTCCAATATTGCTGTTACTGTGTACAGCGTTCTCCTGGTTCTGCTTATTTCACTCTACATCAGTTCATGTAGATCTTTCCAGCTCTTTCTGAAGTCATTCTGCTTATCATTTTTTATAGCACAATCATTTTCCATCACCAACAAATACCACAATTTGTTCAGCCATTTTCCAGTTGATAGACATCCCCTCAATTTTCTAATTCTTTGCCACCACAAAAAGAGCAGTTATAAATATTTTTGTACAAGAAGATCTTTTCCAGTTTTTGATGATCTCTTTGGGATACAGACACAGTAATGGCATTACTGGATCAAAGGGTATGCACAATTTTATAGTCTTTTGGGTATAGTTTCAAATTATCCTTCAGAATGGTTGGATCTTTTTATGACTCCACCAATAATGCATTAGTGTCCCAATTTTGCCATTAATGATTTCTCATCTCCATGGAGATGCAGTTTTCTCTGCTGAAAACATAAACAGTGACCCTGAGTCATTATTTTTTTTATTTTTTTTTAAATTTTTTTTTTATTTTAAACCCTTAATTTCTGTGTATTGATTTATAGGTGGAAGATTGGTAAGGGTAGGCAATGGGGGTCAAGTGACTTGCCCAGGGTCACACAGCTGGGAAGTGTCTGAGGCCGGATTTGAACCTAGGACCTCCCGTCTCTAGGCCTGGCTCTCAAGTCATTATTTTTTTTAACCCTTACTTTTTTACTTAGTCCTGTATATTGGTTCCAAGGCAGAAGAGGTCTAAGGGCCAGGGTCACATGGTTAGGAAGTGTCTGAGGACAGATTTGAACCAAAGACCTTCCATCTCTAGGCCTGGCTCTCAATGCACAGAGCCCACCTAGCTGCCCTTGCCCCTAAGTTCTTGGGTGGGGTGGGGTAGGGCTCAGACTCTAGAATTGTTTCTTTGGGGTCTGGAGAAAAATAGAGAGAAAGAATACCCCAGGAAGGTTATAGGTAGAGTAAACCCAGCCATTAACTTGAAGTTGCTAAGAAATAAGGTTAATAATTAGTACCTACTTCTCTGGATCTTTAGAGAATCCATTAAAGTCAGGGTGTCCATCTAAGGGTCAGGATAAGAGCTCTTCTCCCACCCCACCCCCCCACCACATATTCCCACAGCCCTAAATACACCCCTAGCCATCTCCTACCAGTGCATGCCTGGTAGCCAGCCCCAGTTGGTCCCCACATCCCAGGTTGAAAAGCTGCTCTTGGGTATGTTTAGCCCTTTTTAAGATGGGGGGACTCGTCTGATCTCATTTGGCCCCCAGGCCAGAGGCAGAGGAGAGACTAGGGTGCCACACTTAACCCTGAGATACCCCCAGGTTCCTTCAGGCATTTCCCCAGGGAATTGGCACTCCTGCTGGGCAAGAGTTCCTTTCCAAAAGGAAGGGAGGGATCCTGGAGAGGTGTGTTTCTGCAGGCTCAGAGTATCATCATCACTTTTGCAAGGGAGCCTGTCAGAACGATTTACGGAGCCAAATAGGGCAGGGTGGGGCAAATCCCCAAGATTTGCCACCAAAGCTGGCCACTAGGCTGGGCTCTATTAGGGACTGCTCCTTCTCCCTAACTTCTTAGAAAAGCACAGACACTGCCGCCTCAACCCCTCCGGGGAGCTGCATCCTGCGGTGGGCAAAGGGAGCCTCTTGAAGGACCAGGATGGGAAATCCGCCTCCCCATGCCAAGCTGACCACAGGCCCCAGCATTCCCCAAATGAGAACCAGGGAGTAGACAGTAGCCCTGGCTGACTCACTGCTGAGACAGACATCCCCACCCCCAAATCCTGCCAGGGGGCAGGGTGGGGAGGGCTGCTTCAGCTCTTGCTCTTCCTCTCAGGCTGGTAATTCAGCTTCCATTGCTGTCAACTTTCTCCCTCTCTCCTTCAAAGCTCCATATCTTATTGGGTGTGGACATTAGGGATACTAAGCTGGGGTGGGGTGGGGGAAACTTTTATATGCCTTCGGATCCAATCTGCTTATTTTATAGATGAGCAAACCAAGGCCCAGAAAGGATAATTGATTTATCTGGGGTCACAAAGCTGTTAGGTTAGGGCAGCTCTGTGGGATAAAGCACCAGGCTCACCCATTTTCCTGAGTTCAACTCCAGTTTCATGCACTTACTAGCTGGATGACCCTGGACAAGTCACTTCACCCCTTTTGTCTGTTTCCTCACCTGCTAAATGAGCTGGAGAAGGAAATGGCGAACCATTCCAGTATCTTTGCCAAGAAGACCTCAAAGACACAAAGAGTCAGACACAACTGAAAAACTACAAAACAACAATACATAGGTGTTAAGTGACAGAGGGCAAGGAATGGAACTGGCATCCCATGACCCCAAGATTGCCACTCCTTGATCAGTTGTCTTTCCACAGCCCCCTGCAACCCGCTGTTTCTGCTTCCATTAATTGCTCTCCAGCATAGAATCACAGAACATAAGCTTTTTCTATTTCAAGGTGGCATGTACTGACATGGCCTGGCTTGGTGGCAGGTCTGGGCATGGCATCTAGGGAGGCATTCTGTGGAAAGGCTAGATCAAAGCCGTGGGAGACAGGAGTGGACTGGACCTCAGCAGGCCCTTCAGCTAGCTAAGCCTGTCTTCACTCAAGTCATCTCTTTTGGGAAAATCAAAGAATTATCAGTTCAGAGCTGAAAGGAATCATAGAGACTGCTGAGTCCATTTCATTTCTTTTAACAAAATGATTTTTATTTATAACTTTCAAACCACTTCCATTTCTAAATATATTCCTTCCCTGTCTCCTACTCAGAGGGGCATACTTTACTATAACAAAAAAGAGAAG
>NW_025380060.1:0-4218 GCF_016433145.1 Gracilinanus agilis | reverse complement strand
TTTGAGCCAGTATCCCTTATGACCTCCCTTGATTGACTTCCCTTTCTTCCCCCTCCCTTGTTATTCCCCTCTTTTTATTTTTTAAAGGCCTAATGAATTTCCTCCCCCTTCTTCTCCCCTCCCTTTTTTGACCTCCCCACTCACCTGCTCCCTTTGTTTTATCCCTTCTGACTTTCTCAGTAGGGTTAGATAGAGTTTTTTATCCAAATGAATAATAAAGCTACTCTTCCCTCTCTGGTTTGATTACACTGAGAGTAAGGTTTGATTATTACCTCTTAATGCTCTCTTCCTCTCCTTCTTATAATAGTATTTATCCTCTCTCCTTTCCATGCCCTCTTTGTGTGTATTAGAATATCCTATTTTTCTTATTTACTCAGATTTTTCTTGGTGTCCCCTACTATTCCCCCCCTCTTTCCCACCCCCCATGTCATGTTAGACCTTTTAGTATCCTGTCCTCTCCCTATGAATTATTCTTCTGGTTGCTATAATAGTGAATATTATAATATTGAATAGAGTTCACTACAGAGAATTATACATAGCATTTCTCCACATAGTAATACAGATAATTCAATCTTATTTAAGCCCTTAAAGAGTAAAATTTAAAAAATTATGAGTTTTCTTTCTTTTCCCTCTGTTTCTTATTTACCTTTTCATGATTCTCTTGATTTTTGTGGTTGGGTATCAAACTTTCCATTTAGTCCTGGTCTCTTTTGTGCAAAAACTTGGAAATCTTCAATTTTGTTGAATACCCATACTTTCCCCTAGAAGTATATAGTCAGTTTCAATGGGTAGTTGATCTGTGGCTGAAGGCCCAGCTCTCTTGCCTTTCTGAATATCGTATTCCAAGCCTTGCGGTCTTTTAGCGTGGAGGCTGCCAGATCCTGTGTGATCCTGATTCGTGCTCCTTGATATTTGAATTGTCTGTTTCTGGCTTCTTGTAAGATTTTTTCTTTTACTTAAAAGCTCTTGAATTTGGCTATTATATTCCTAGGTGTTGACTTTTCTGGGTCCAGTGTAGAGGGTGATCTATGGATCCTTTCAATGTCTATATTGCCCTCTTGTTGTAGGACTTCAGGGCAATTTTGCTGAATAATTTCTTTAAGTGTGGAGTCCAAATTTCTATTAATTTCTGCTTTTTCTGGAAGACCAATGATTCTCAAATTGTCTTTTCTTGACCAGTTTTCTTGGTCTGTCACTTTCTCATTGAGATATTTCATGTTTCCTTCTATTTTATCAGTCTTTCGACTTTGTTTTATTTGTTCTTATTGTCTTGAGAGATCATTGGCTTCTAATTGCTCAATTCTAACCATTAGGGATTGGTTTTCCTTTTCAATCTGGTCATTTCTGGTCCTCAGTTGACTTGCCTCTCTTTTCAAATTGTGAAATTCTGCCTTTTAAAGTTTTATTTTCTTGCCAGATCTCTTCCATCTTCCTCAACATCTCATTTTTGAACTCTTCAATAGCTTGCGACCAGTTTTCATTTTTTTGGGAAGGTTGGGATACTTGTTTGTCCTCCTCTGTTGTCTGGTTTTTTTCTTTCTAAAAGTTGTTGATTGTTCCAGAGTTTTTCTTGATAATCTTTTTCTTCTGTGGTTCTCGGCTTGCCATTGTTAGCCCCGCCCCTTTTCAGCTTTGTCTTCACACTCAGGGTCTACCTGCCCTTTCTAAGCTCCCGAGGGCTCCGGTCTCCTTGTCCTCGGGGTCAAGCCTCCTGGTTGTCCCTGGTCTGCCCCTTTGCCCGAGGCTCCTTCAGCAGTCTCAGGGGCTGCTTCCACAGCCATGCTCCCATCTGCACTGGGTCCCCACTGAAGGTCCAAGCCTGGGCTCGAGATCTTTGTCCATGACTAGGGCACTGCCTTCACCAGCTCAGATGCTCGGGAAAGTCCCTGTGTTCGAGATCTTTGTCCAAGCCTAAGGCAATGCCTTCACCCTCGCAGGCGCTTGGGAAAGTCCCTGCTTTCTAGATCTTTGTCCATGTCTAGGGCAATGCCTTCACCCGCGCAGGCGCTAGGGAAAGTCCCTGCTTTCGAGATCTTTGTCCTCGCCTAGGACAATGCCCTTCACCCATGTAGATGCTTGGAAAAGTCCGTGTGCGCCCCCCCCCAGCCACTTGGGGTCCCATGTCTTGCAGCTCTCAGGTACAAGCCCTGGGGCTGCTAGTCATTTACTGATTGCCCCAATCCTGTTTTCACTCTTGTGTGTTGGCCTTGGCACTGTGCATGGTGTGTGTGTGGGGTGGAGGGGCTTCTTCCTCTCGCATTTTAGTGAGAGCTGTTTCACCCCTTTATAGTGTAGAAATGCCCCGATTCTGTGTACCTTCAATGCTTTGCCCTGTTGTGGGGTTCCTTTGTTCATCTGGATTCATTTTTATGTCCCCTTGAGGAGTCCTGTATGCTTTGGTTAGGAGAGATCGAGCAGCTGCTCCTTACTCTGCCACCATCTTAACCAGAAGTCCTGCCTCTTCTTCTACCTTGGACAACACCCTGTATCATCTATCTTTAGGCCTTAGCAACCATTCCTTTTATATCTTGCTACTGTCATATATTATAAACCCCTGAATTATCAGTCTATAGGCAGCAATCAGAGGATATCAGTTCGCATGATGAAGGAAGGTGGAAGAATTCCATAGCCTCTGAGTTAACAGAGTATGCCCAATGGACATCAAATTGGGTAATAAAAGGTCATAATTTCACATGCAATACAATCCTCATTTTCTCTTCTCCTCTGTTCACTGAAATTTGTCTCTTAACAGAGATGTTGCAACCAAAAAAGGAAATTAAAATGAAGTAAGCAGATCAGTCTATTCTCAAGAATTATTAGTCTTAGTTTATCAATTATGAGCCATCAACAATTAGAGCTATCAGAACCTAAAAACAATCACCTAGTATAACCCCTCTTTCCTATTTTACATATGAAAAGGCCTTGTGCCTCATAGCTGACTATTAGAAACCTGGGAACAGAACTGAATCTATAATTAATTTATAAAATTATGAAATTGGAGCAGACATGCCTGGTTCTTTGATAACTTATTAGGAAAGGCCACAATGCCTGCAGGAAATGGGGCTGTCATCACACTAGAGTATATAAAGGGTAGAGAGATAAAAGTGTGTGTGTGTGTGTGTGTGTGTGTTCTGGAGATTTATAGCATTCACTATGTGGAATTCCAAGATGAAATAAATTGCTTGATTTCTAGTGATAACTTTTATACCAGGATGAGTTTAGCCTATAGGAGAAGATATGAGATTTTAAGGTCTCTTAACTTTATTATAACTCTAGATGAGAAATAATAATTTTACCCCAAGTTGTAATTAGTCAAACTTGCTGTTTGAGGTGAAATCTTATTGGACTATACTTTATATTATTCTGAGTCTGATTCCAGGGATGCTTATCATGAGGAAATACTATTGAGCCAAAGATTCATAGAGCCAGCAGCCCCATGAGGTTGATATCTGTAAACTTCAGGTGGAATACTGTCTCAAGGGAGAAGCTGGGAGAATAATTTTGACATGGGCTATGGTAGTGCCCTTCTACCTTGACTTAGCTAAGTATAACATTTCCTCTTGAATGGAAAACATTCCCACCTTGCTGATTCTGAGCCTGGATTTTTGTCAATGCAATTGACTGTCTCTATGATTTTTGTCTGAAAATTACTTCACACTAGGGGACCATGTGCCTCTTTTTCCTTTTATAGCAACTCTGTAATTAGGGCAAGTGATTAGTGAAATATATGATCACAATATTAAATTCTTATCTAATAAGATTAATGCTGAAACACATCTGAACTACTAATTTGTAAGGGCTAAGCTATTCAACCTGAAATTGGAGTTATTTCAATACTCCTAGACACAAATAAGTAGGTGAGAAGTTGGGCTTGTTATCTGCCTGTTGCTAATTATATATTGATATATAAGAAGAAGATGCTTCAAATATTTCAAAATGATATCAGAATAATTAGATTTGAGAACATGTAAAACTAGAATATAATTCCACTATTTAGTAGAGCATATCTGAAACATTTTCCATTGTCTTAAAAGAATTTTGTATAATCACTCACCTTAGATAAAAATGATTTGTAGTCTATATTTTATTACCTCTAAGATGCATCTAACTCTACTTAAGATTTGTTATTGTTTATAAAACTAATACTTGTGTATAGGTTATGTATTTTTGTATATATATGTATACACACACACACACACACACACATATATATATATA
>NW_025380059.1:0-11129 GCF_016433145.1 Gracilinanus agilis | reverse complement strand
CCATCTTAGATTATTTAGTGTTCCACCCTCACCCTGCTAATTATTCTTCTGATTACTATAATAGTGAATACTATAATAATGAATAGAGTTCACTACAGAGAATTATACATAACATTTCTCTACATAGGAATACATATAATTAGATCTCACTGAGGCCCTTAAAAAGGCAGATTTAAAAATTATAAGTTTTCTTTCTTTCCCCTCTGTATCTTATTTACCTTTTCATGTTTCTCTCGATTTTTGTGGTTGGATATCAAACTTTCCATTTAGCCCTGGTCTTTTCTGTGCAAATACCTGGAATTCTTCAATTTTGTTGAATGCCCATACTTTCCGCTGGAAATATATAGTCAGTTTTGATGGGTAGTTGATCCGTGGTTGCAGGCCCAGCTCTCTTGCCTTTCTGAATATTGTATTCCACGCCTTGCAGTCTTTTAGCTTTGAGGCTGCCAGATCCTGTGTGATCCTGATTGGTGCTATTTGATATTTTAATTGTTTCTTTCTGGCTTCTTGTAAGATTTTTTTCTTTTGCTTGGAAACTCTTGAATTTTGCAATGATATTTCTTGGTGTTTTCCTTTCTTGATCGAATGTAGTGGGTGTTCTATGGATCCTTTCAATGTCTATGTTGCCCTCTTGTAGGACTTCAGGGCAATTTTGCTGAATTATTTCTGTTAGTATGGAGTCCAAGTTTCTATTAATTTCTGGTTTTTCTGGAAGACCGATTATTCTCAAATTGTCTCTTCTAGACCGGTTTTCTTGGTCTGTCACTCTCTCATTGAGATATTTCATGTTTCCTTCTATTTTTTCAGTCTTTTGGCTTTGTTTTATTTGTTCTTGTTGTCTTGAGAGATCATTAGTTTCTACTTGCTCAATTCTAGCCTTTAGGTATTGATTTTTGGCTATAATCTTTTGGTTTTCGGCCATAATCTTCTGGTATTCCTTTTCAATCTGGTCATTCCTGGAGTTCAATTTGCTTATCAGTTCATTTGGTTTCTGAGCCTCACTTTCCAATTGCATGATTCTACCTTTTAAACAGTTATTTTCTTGCCAGATCTCTTCCATTTTCCTCAAAATCTCAGTTTTGAACTCTTCCATAGGTTGTGAGGAGTTTTCCTTATTTTAGGAGGGTCCGGATGCTTGTTTTTTCTCCTCCTCTGTTTGCTCGGTTGTCTGGATTTTCTCTGTGTAAAAACTGTCGAATGTTAAAGACTTCTTTTTCTTGTTATTCTTTCTTTTCTGAACTTCCTGAGGCTCAGTAGCCATTGTTAGCCCAGCAGCTTCTCAGATTTATCCTCTCGCTCAGTGTCTGTCCTCTGCCAGAGGTTTCTTTACAAGTCTCAGGGCGCTGCTTCCACAGTCGTATACCTGTCTGCACTGGTTCCCCACTTAGGCTTTAGTTCCTGGCTGTGTCTGCCTCCACCCACGCCTCCGCAGTGCCTGCGTTCTGCTCAGCCTGCACTGTGCGCCCTGCGTCCTGCTCCCGCACTCAGATTTTGCCTGCTTTCTTTGGCTTAATGGGGTCCTAAGTCTTGCTGCTCTCAGGAACAGGCCCCGGAGCTGCCAATGACTCGATGGGTGCCCCAAACTTGCTCTATTTCTTTTTAGCTGGCTTCAGAGCTCTAGATCTTTTGTGTGGAGGGGGTGGGGGTGGGGCGGTTGCTCAGCCCGCGATTTAGTGAGAGCCCTTTATAACCTGGAAATGTCTCGATTCCACGTACCTTCCACGCTGTGCCCTGTTGTGGGGTTCCTCCATTTGTCTGGACGTGTTTTTATGTCCCCTTGAGGAGTTTTGTGTGTTTTGGTCAGGAGAGGTTAAGAGCTGCTTCTTACTCTGCCGCCATCTTAACCCGGCTCCTCCTTCCCTGTCTTTTTTAATCATATCTATTTTTACTTTTGCTTTGTCAGAGATAATAATAGCCACTCCTGCCTTCTTTTTCTCATTTGACGCCCAAAAGGTTTTACTTAAGCCCTTAACCTTAAACTTGTGTATGTCCACCCACCTCATATGCGTTTCTTGTAGACAACATATGGTAGGATTTTGGTTTCTGATCCACTCTGCTATTTGTTTCTGTTTTATGTGCAAGTTCATCCCATTCACATTCAGAGTTACAATTGTCAGTTGTGCATTCACTGACATTTTTGTATCCTCCCTTAGACCCACCCCTTCTTCTTACACTATTTTCTTTTTTTTAAACCACTGCTTTACTTTGAGCCAGTATCCCTTATCCCCTCCCTTGATTGACTTCCCTTTCTTCCCCCTCCCTTATTATTCCCCTATTTTAGTTTTTTAAAGGCCTAATGAATTCCCTCCCCCTTCTTCTCCCCTCCCTTTTTTTTGACCTCCCCACTCCTCTGCTCCCTTTGGTTTATCCCTTCTGACTTTCTCAGTATGGTGAGATAAAGTTTTTTATCTGAATGGATAATAAAGTCACTCTTCCCTCTCCTGGTTGATTACACTGAGAGTAAGGTTTGATTATTACCTCTTAATGCTCTCTTCCTCTCCGTCTTGTGATAGTATTTATCCCCTCCCCTTCCCATGCCCTCTTTGTGTGTAATAGAATAATCTATTTTTCTTATTTACTCAGATTTTTCTTGGTGTCCCCTACTGTTCCCCCCTCTTTCCCACCCCCATGTCATCTTGGACCATTCAGTATCCTGTCCTCTCCCTATGAATTATTCTTCTGGTTGCTATAATAGTGAATATTATAATAGTGAATAGAGTTCACTACAGAGAATTGTACATAGCATTTCTCCACCTAGTAATACAGATAATTAGATCTTCTTTAAGCCCTTAAAGAGTTAATTTAAAAAAATTATGAGCTTTCTTTCTTTTCCCTCTGTTTCTTATTTACCTCTTCATGTTTCTCTTGCTTTTTGTGGTTGGGTATCAAACTTTCCATTTAGTCCTTGTCTCTTTTGTGCAAAAACTTGGAAATCTTCAATTTTGTTGAATGCCCATACTTTCCCCTGGAAGTATATAGTCAGTTTCAATGGGTAGTTGATCCGTGGCTGAAGGCCTAGCTCTCTTGCCTTTCTGAATACTGTATTCCAAGCCTTGCAGTCTTTTGGCATGGAGGATGCCAGATCCTGTGTGATCCTGATTGGTGCTCCTTGATATTTGAATTGTCTCTTTCTGGCTTCTTGTAAGATTTTTTTCTTTTACTTGGAAGCTCTTGAATTTGGCAATTATATTTCTGGGCATTTTCTTATCTGGATCAAGTGTAGAGGGTGTTCTATTGATCCTTTCAATGTCTATATTGCCCTCCTGTTGTAGAACTTCAGGGCAATTTTGCTGAATAATTTCTTTGAGTTTGGAGTCCAAATTTCTATTAATTTCTGCCTTTTCTGGAAGACCAATGATTCTCAAATTGTCTCTTCTAGACCGGTTTTCTTGGTCTGTCACTTTGTCATTGAGATATTTCATATTTCCTTCTATTTTATCAGTCTTTTGACTTTGTTTTATTTGTCCTTGTTGTCTTGAGAGATCATTGGTTTCTAATTGTTCGATTCAAGCCTTAAAGGACTGGTTTTCGGCTATAATCTTTTGGTTTTCGTCTATAATCTTTTGGGTTTTGGCTATAATCTTTTGGGTTTCCTTTTCAATCTGGTCATTTCTGGTCTTCAGTTGACTTGCCTCACTTTCCAATTGCGAAATTCTGCCTTTTAAACTGTTATTTTCTTGCCAGATTTCTTCCATCTTCCTCAACATCTCATGTTTGAACTCTTCAATATCTTGTGACCAGCTTTCATTTTTTTGGGGGAAGGTTTGGTTATTTGTTTGTCCTCCTCTGTGGCCTGGATTTTCTCTGTGTAAAAGTTGTTGAGTGTTCCAGCATTTTTCTTACTAATCTTTGTCTTCTGTGTTGCCATTGTTAGCCCCATCCCTTTTCAGCTTTGTCTTCACACTCAGGGTCTGCCTGCCCCCTCTAAGCTCCCAATGGCTCAGATCTCCTTGTCCTTGGGGTCAGGCCTCCCGGTAGTCCCTGGTCTGCCCCTCTGCCCAAGGCTCCTTCAGCAGTCTTGCGGGCTGCTTCCACAGCCACACTCCCATCTTCACCAGGTCCTCCCTCGATGTCCTATCCTGCCCTGGAGATCTTAATTCACTCCCAGGGCCCTGCCTTCACCTACACATAGGCTCAGAAAGTCCCTGCTTCAGAGATTCAGGCCTGGGGCAGAGCCTTTACCCCCAGCAAGAAGCTGGGGAAAGTCCCTGCTTTAGGGCTTTTCATTCATGCCCCAGGCAGGGCTTTCACCCACACAAGATGCTTGGGAAATTCACACCCAGGGCAGCACTGCAGGGGAAAGTCCATGCGTCCCCCCCCCCAGCCTCTTGGGGTCCCACCTCTGGCAGCTCACAGGTACATGCCCTGGGGCTGCTAGTGGTTTAGTGGTTGCCCCAATCCTGCTTTCTCTCTTGTGTGTTGGCCTTGGCACTGGGGGGGCGTGGAGTAGCTTCTTCCTCTCCCATTTTAGTGAGAGCTGTTTCACCCCTTTATAGCGTGAAAATGCCCCGATTCTACGTACCTTCAATGCTGCACCCTGTTGTGGTGTTCCTTTGATCGTCTGGGTTCATTTTTATGTCCCCTCGAGGAGTCTTGTATGCATCGGTTAGGAGAGATTGAGCAGCTGCTCCTTACTCTGCCACCATCTTAACCGGAAGTCTGTTGACAAAGATTCTTGCTAAGTTCTAGATATTTAAGAAATTGCGAAAATCTATGATGAATGAAACCAATTGGAAAAAATCACTTATTTGTCAAAATATCTATTTTCCTTAAAGCCAAAGAAAAAAAGATGTTCAATGAACCATACAAAAGAATAGCCTCTAATCTCCTGTTGGAATAGAAGAATGAAAAATTTGTTCTTTGCTTCCTTTCAGAGGGCCCATTTCCCAAAAAAACTTTGACTAAAATGATAAAAAAAGAATTGTGATTTTCCTGAACATGGCTTATTGTAGGTAGATAAAAGGCAGTTTTATATAGAGAGTGATTTTGGTTCTTAAGATGGATTTCTTCAGTTACTTCAAAAGAGCAAAACTAGGCTTCTTTTGAGACAAAAGTTAATTTACTCATTTGACCACAAATATGTGTGCAGAAGGTATATTAATACTGACTGCATTTAGTATCAGAGGCCCAAATTATATAGGGGTAGCTACTAATCTCCAACTAGGAAGAAGAAAGTTCTATAAAAAATGAAATTAGATAAAGCTCAATTTTAAATAATTAATTTGTATAGTTTTGTTAGAAGTCTGAATTTGATAATATATTTATCACCTCTGTTATTTAATATTGTACTAGAAATGCTAGTGGTAGAAATTAGAGAAGAAAAAGGAATTGAAAGTATTAAAATAGGCAATGAGGAAACTAAACTATCACTCTTTGCAGATGATATGATGGTATACTTAAAGAATCCTAGAAAATCAACTAACGGCTCATGGAAATAACAGTTTTAGCAAAGTTGCAGGGTACAACATAAACTCACATAAATCCATCAGCATTTCTGTATATTTCCAACAAAACTCAGAAGCAGAAGATAGAAAGAGAAACTCCCTTTAAAATCTCTCTAGAAGGGGCAGCTGGGTAGCTCAGTGGATTGAGAGTCAGGCCTAGAGACTGGAGGTTCTATATTCAAATCTGGCCTCAGACACTTCCCAGCTGTGTGACCCTGGGCAAGTCACTTGACCCCCATTGCCCACCCTTACCACTCTTCCACCTAGGAGCCAATACACATAAGTTAAGGTTTTAAAAAAATAAAATATAATCCCTCTAGACTATATGAAATATTTAGGAATCTATCTAGCAAGATAAAAACTGAAATTATATGAACACAACTGCAAAACAAGTTTCACACATTTAAAACTGGATCTAAATAAATGGAAAAAACATTAGTTGTTCATGGACAGAATGAACTAGTACCATAAAAATGACAATTCTATCTAAATGAATTTACTTATTCAGTGCCAGTCTGAACAAACTACCATAAACCTTTTTTTATAGAATTAGAAAATTAAAACAAATTTCATATGGAAGAACAAAAATCAAGAATATCAAGGGATGTCAAAAAACAAAATGAAGTATGACAACCTCACAGTACCAGATCTTAAATTGCACAATAACCAGGGATCAACAAAACAATATGGTACTGGCTAAGAGACAGAAGGGTGGATCAATAGAATAGAAAATGGATCAATGACCTGAGCGAGATAATGTATGATAAACCCAAAGATCCCAACTTTGGGAACAAAAATTCACTATATGGCAAAAGCTGCTGGGAAAATTGGAAAACAGTATGGGAACAATCAAGACTATATTAACATCTCACATCCTGTACCAAGATAAATTAAAAATGAGTAAATGACTTTCATATAAGGAATGAAATTATGAATAAATTACGTAAACATAGAATAGTATACCTGTCAGATCTGTGGCAAAGGAACGAATTTAAGAGCAAGCAAGAGATAGAGAATATTACAATATGGAAAATTAATTATTTTGATTATATCAAATTAAGAAGTTTTTGTACAAGTAAAACCAAAGTGACCAAAATTAGAAGGAAAGAAACAAACTGGGAAAAAAATCTTCATAACAAAACTCTCGGTCAAAGGTTTAATTTCCCAAATATATAAGATACTAAGGAAAATTTACCAAAAGTTTAAGCCATTCCCCAATCAACAAATAGTCAAAAAAAATGAAAGACCAGTTCTCAAAAGAAGAAATTAAAACTGTCAATAATCATGTGAAAAGTGTTCTAAATCACTCCTGATTAGAGAAATGCAAATTAAAATAATTCTGAGGTACCACCTCACACCTAGCAGATTGGCCAGTATGGCAGCAAAGGAAAGTGATAAATGTTGGAGATAATGTGGTAAAATTGGGACACTAATACACTGCTGATGGAGTTGTACATTAACCTAACCATTCTGGAGGGTAATTTTGAATAATGCTCAGGCTTTATAAAAGATTGCCTTCTGTTTGATCCAGCCATACCACTGTTGAGCTTGAAACCCAAAGAGATAATAAGGAAAATGACTGGCACAAAAATATTTACAGCCTTACAATATGTGAATATAATATGGGAATGACTGAACAAATTGTGGTATTTGATGGTGATGAATGCTATTGTGCTATAAGGAATGATGAACTAATGAACTATAAGAACTGGAAAGACCTCCACGAACTGATGCAGAGTGAAAGGAGCAGATCCAGGAGAACACTGTACACAGAGATTAATAGATTGTGGCTCAATTGAATGTAACAGACTTTTCTACTAGCAGCAATGCAATGACTCAGGACAATCCAGAGGAACTTATGAGAAAGAACATTTTCCATATCCAGAGAAAGAACTGTGGAAGTAGAAATACAAAAGAAAAACATATGATCGATCATGTTGTTTGATGATGTGTCAAGGGAACCCCCATCCTCCACCTCCCATAATTGCGTATTGGAGTCCTACCTTTGGCCTGGTACTACTAACCCTGTATCACCTCAGTGCACTCCAGCTTGGGTCATAGGACAGTGACCTAGGCACATGACCTGGAAAGTATCAGGTTAGGATCCCAGGTAAAGGAGAAGATATAAAAGGAGTTCCAGGAAGTGGGCTCTCTCTATTTATTCAGGCTCACTGAAAGAAAGGTGGCTGAGAGAGCCATGTGGAGAAGCACTCACATGGCTAGTTAGAAATAGGCTTTTCTATATATCTGTCTGTCTTCTCTTATTCAAGTAAATATTAGTAAACTAGGAAAATTAAGAACTGGAATTTATTCAGTTTTAACAGTTAGGATATGATTGTGGTTTGGGCATTAAAAGATCACTGTATTACAAATATGAATAATATATAAATAGGTTTTGAACAATGATACATGTTTTAACCTAGTGGAATTGCTTGTCAGCTCTGGGAGGGGGAAGGGAAGAAGGTGAAAAAAAATCATAAATAATGTATCCAAGGAAAAATATTTTAAATAAATATTCTTTTTAAAAGGGATTCATTTACATTCATATTTACATACTAGAATGGAAATCATCCAATCTTTCCTCAAAAACCTCAAATGAGGAATGATCTACTTCCTCTCAAAAGCAGCTCATCCTGCTTTCCATCAACTCAAGCATATTAGGAACTTTTCATGTCAAGCCCAAATTGGTTTCTTTGCAATTTCCATTCATTGTTTATAATTCTTCTTTCCAAAGTAAAACAGAAACAGTCTAATCCATGTTTCATATGAAAGTCCAATATTTTCATAGAACCAAGCATCAGTAAATCTTTTTTTAAGCTCAACATCTCCATTTCCTTGAAGTCATACAAGATCCTCTAACAACATATTTGCTCTCATTATGATGTACAGTTACCTTTTGCCAAATGTGAACCTAAACTCAAAAATAGTCTTCAGATGCTGTCTGATTAGAACAGGGACATTGGGATTGTTACCTCTCTATTCCTCATCTTCCAGGTGAGTAATTTGTTTAATAAAACTCTGGTATGTAATCCTTCAATTGCTTGTTAAACATTCATATTAAACTTGAATGTCAAATTAAAGGATCTTATTATCAACTATTTGCTTAGATGTAATTTTTTTCCCTATAGATAGTTTGGTGACTCAGTTGATAGCATGTCACCAAAAAATACTTGTTGAACTTACTTAACAAGTATAGAATCTCTGATTCTGCAATTACAATGAACTGATTTCAAATCCTGATTCCCAGTCTTCCTAGTTTGGTAATGCTGGATAAATCTCTATATTTTAGTTTTCTTGTGTGTAATATGCATATATATATATTCAACAGTGTTTTTATTCGGATCAAATAAGATAATACATGGAAAACAATTTTGAAATCTGAAAGTTCTGTGTAAAATGTATCTTTCACTACTCTACATTCTCTTTGTAACATACATTCCTTTTATGAAGAGAATCAGAATTTGACTGTGTGTATATTGGGTCTAGATCCAAGTTCTTTGAATTTTCATTCCATCTAACATGCCCAGGAATTTACTTCATCCTGCTCCCCACTTGCCAGATTATATGAAAATGCACTACCTTGGAATCAATTTGTGATATATTTCAGGGAGAAAAATAGAGAGTTCTGAAATCCATATGGAGTAGGGAATGTAAAAACTATCTCTAGAGCTCATGTCTTATTTATTCAGTAATACTTCTGTAGGAAGAGAAATAGTTGCTCTGCATTATCTTTCTATCAATGAAAAATAAATATTTTATTTCCATGATGAAGCATGACATATAAGCCTGAGGGGGGGGGGGAAATCACCCTCATTATATTTAGGTCAAAGATTCTGACTTTCTATATAAGATATTGCAAAGAAATTATTTTAAATAGTATAGAGTCTCTGATCCTAGTTTATATCTCATTTTTAGTGTCCTGAAAAAAAAAAGGTAAACAAATCATGACGATTACATCAGAAGCATGATTTTTAAAGAAAGTAAGGCTTTATGTTATGACCAAATATAAAGGTAGTTAGAGCAAAGTGGAGTGGTAGTTTCCATGTAAGAAATTACTAACATTCATTAAAATTTATATATTAATTTAAGTTTTATATGTGTTGCTCTTAACAGCACTTTGAAGTGTGAGGTCAAAGTATTCTCATTCTCAATTTACATATGAAAAAACAAGTACACAGAATTTAAATAACTTACCAAAAGACAAACAACTTCTAAAGGATAGATCTAGAACCCCAAGTCAGACATAAACACTATGAGAGCTCAGGAACCTCATGAAGAATTAATTTGAATAAAATCATATATGACACATTTTGAACTCATGTATTTAAGGTTAATTTTATGAGGTAGTAAAAAGCAACCTATATGCCTGAAGCATTGCTTCAAGTGGTCAATTATCTATTCTGATCCAAATGACTAAAAGTTCTATTTGACTGGAGATTGTCATCGAAAAGAATTCACCATCTTTTTTATTATTTTTAATTTTAGCGATACTATACATTTTCCCTAGGCCAATACTATAATTTCATAGATGAGGAAAGTGAGGTCCTGAAAAGATACAGAATAATAAATTTATTAATGTAATAGATTTTAATTACCAACCTCATTTAATTGTCCAGTCCCCTCATTTTTTAGGTAGGGAAATGACTCTGAAAGGAGAGTTGATATCCCTAAGGTCATACAACTATTAAGTATGGAAATAAAATTCAAATTTAGATCTTTTGAATTTCTTTATCTCAAAGCTAATGCTCTTCCCATTAGAGACAGGTAGTTAGTGCAATGAATTTAGTAATAGTGCCAAGTTCAAGTTTGGCCTCAAACCTTTAATAGCTGTGTGATAATAGGTAAATCATTTAATTACTATCTACCTCAGTTTCCTCAGCATAAAATAATGAAAATAATGGCACCTATCTCACAAGGTTGTTATGAAGATCAAATGAGATAACATCTGTAAAGTTGTTAGCATATTACCTAGTATATAGTAGGGAATTAATAAATGCTTGTTACCTTCATTTCTAGATCATGCTGCAGTATACTCATATGATTTAAAAAAAAACATTTAAAAAATAATGAATTTTTATTAGTAGTAGTAGCAAAAAAGTTTCTAGAAATAGCTCATGTTAAATTAATTAGAAATAATAAGATTTCATGGTCCATGAAGCCCAGGGTAGTTCTAATATTCTGTATACCTATTTAATTTCAATTCTATTTATGTGTATATTTGTGTTTATGTGTGTTATGTGTGTGTACTATATTGCTCAGCTTCAGGGGAACTCAATCCAACAGGATTAATATCATAAAAAATAAATATTTTCTTAACATTTAACAACAAAAGATAAATATTAGATTTAAATTTTATTTTATTTTATGTGTTTTTTTTACGAACATATGGAAGGGAGAACATGCAGTACAAACCAAAGAATAATTTAGCCAAAAAGGATAATAGTCTGAGTCCCATAGTTCTTTTAGGTAATTGGGTCAGTTTGCAGACAAATTAGCCTAACAGCCTGGAAGAGGTGTTTGAAGTAGAATTTGGCTTTTCACTCTATAGTAAAATTAATCTGAAAACTCTTATTTTATTAGGTTTCCTAGTGACCTTTACTCAAAGAAGAATATCTGAATTGGTCAGATGGATTATTTACTTATTTATTCATTGGACATATATGTCTATACTATATATATATATAT
>NW_025380058.1:0-8854 GCF_016433145.1 Gracilinanus agilis | reverse complement strand
TTCCTTTCCTTTCCTTTCCTTTCCTTTCCTTTCCTTTCCTTTCCTTTCCTTTTCTTTTCTTTTCTCTCTCCCTTTATCTTCTAAATATTGGTTCAAAGGCAGAAGAGTAGAAATGGCTAGGCAATAGGGGCTAAATGATTTGCTCAGAGTTACATAGCTAGGAAGCATCTGAGGTGAAATTTGAACCCAGGACCTCTCAGCTTTAGGCTTGGCTCTCTATCCACTGAGCCACCTAGCTGCCTCTCTCTTAAATTTTCAAGATCTTTTCTAAGTGGCTGGCAAGGTAAATTGTAGATACCACTGTATTTATCTCTACTGGAACCCTGAGCATCCTAGAACCCATGGGGAATGACCTACCTCTTGGGGTATATTCCATGCCATATAGACATGGCTCTTAAATTCATCCATCCAGACTTCTGCCACCCTCAGAGCATTCCTGCGGACATGGGCTGTGAGGTCCTCAGTGTAGGGCTTGTGAGCTCGCTCAATGTGGGCTATTCTGGAGCAGGGCAGGACCTCCACACTCCCACCACACTGCCACACCTGCAGGGGAGATGACCAATGCAACTTAGTTCAATTCAACAGACATTGACGGAGAGTCTCTAGTGCACAGGGCTCTGGGAAAGATAAAGTTAAGAATTGATCCTCGCCCTCATGTTGCTCATAGTCTAGCAGGAGTCGATGAAGGAAGTGCAGACCAAGTATTGGGAGAGGGACTTCTAAAGAGGGAGAACACTCCCAGCTGGAGAGATCAGAATCAGAGAAATTTGGAGCTGGCTGGGACTTTAGAGAGAGGATCAAGCCTACTGATGAAGACAAGAAAGTCCAGAGAGAAAGCAACTTCCCTAAGATTACGTAGAAGTCAAAGGCAGAGCCTGAATAAAAAGGAAACTCTCCTCACTCCAAAACCAGCTCTCTTTGCCACTCTGTAATACCATCTTATACCAACAAATCAATCATGGAACCAGAAGATCACAGGCTTATGGATTTAGAGATAGAAGTCTTTCAGCCCATACACTCCCTCATTTTATAGATGAGCAATCTGAGAGATGATAGGTGACTTGTCAAAGGTCATAGGGTAATAGATACAGAGCAGAAAGGGGTCTCGGAAGTCTAACCTGCTCATTTTACAGATGAGGAAACTGAGACTAAGGAAGTTCACAGAGGTAGCTAGTGACAGTGGTATAATTCTAATCTGAGGCCTCTGACTGAACCAAATAGTTTTTTTCCACTGTAGTATGCCAATTAGATTTCTCACTCTTTCTTCTAAGCTTCCCAGGCCGGCATCAAGAAGATAGTGATGTCTCACCAAATGTGCAAAACATTTTGCCTGTTAGTGCTTTCTGTTTTACAATTAGTCACCCCTTCCAGCCCCCTAGGAAGCTGGGTCACTTCATCTCTTGAGCTCATTATCCCCATAACCAACTGAGAAATGCCTTATTCTGTTTCTACTGATCTCAAGTAGGAAATATCCTGATGAGAGCTAGCAATGTTCCTGATATTAGAAGCACAAACTATTGGTCTTTGATCCCCTGAATATTCAGTAGCTCATTGAACATCCAGGACCACTTGGCAGGGGCAGTGGGGGTAGTGCTGGATATGCTTATGCCATATTCCTACTGGGACCTTAGACATCATCTAGCCTAACCTATCATGTCAATGAGAAGGAAGTGGAAACGTCAAAGGTGGGAGGAACTTCCTCCAAATGCCCTTAGTAAGTCTCAGGGGCAGGGACGCCAGTTCTATTGACACCCTCTCTGGTGCCTTTGCTTACTCAAATATCATAGTAGTAAAGGGAGGATAAGTCATTCATTTTTGTGAGACTCAGTTTTCCCATCCACAAAATGGCAATAAATTGATTTGCATTACCTTCCTCATGAAATTGTTGTAAGATAAATTCTTTGCAAATCTTGGGGCTCCAGAGAAATGTGAATAATTATTAACACTCTCTTTTTGTAGATGGGGAATTTGAGGCTCATAGAAGTTAGGTAACTTGTCCAAGGTTGATGGATCAGTCAATAAACATATAAATGTTTCTATTTCTATAAATATAATGCATTCAATAATATTTAATAAATAACACTATCATAAATATATATTTATATGAGAGCAAGGACAGTCTTTTGGCACATTTTATATCCCCAGTAATTAGCACAGTGACTGACACATAGTAGGTGCTTAATAAATGTTTCTTGATAGATTGAAATTACCTACTATGTAGGTGCTAAGCACTGAGGGTACAAGGAAAGGCAAGTGATGGATCCTGTCCTTGAGGAGCTCACAATCTGAAAGAGGAGACAACATGCCAAATAAACAAAGAAACTCTTATCTTCATCTACTATATTCCAGCTGCTAATAGTGGGTGCTAAGGATACAAATTCAATGGATGCCACAATCCTTAGTCACAAAGACGAGATCAAAAGAAGTAAAATGATTTGTCTTCCATTAGATTATGAGCTTCTTTAAAAAATATCCCTACGTGATTAGGGTTTTGATTAAAAGATCACTCTACCACAAATATGAATGCTGTGGAAATGGGTTTTGAACAATGATACATGTATAACCCAGTGGAATTGCTTGTCAGCTTTGGGAGGGGGGAGAGAGCAGGGGAAGGGATTATGAGTCATGTAACCATGGAAAAATATTCTAAATACAATTTTAAAAAATATATCTAATACTTAGCATGATGCCTGGAACATAATAGGTGATTAAGAGAGTGAGCTAGGACTTCAGCCAAAGTATTCTCTGAAGCCAAGGTCCTTTCCACCCTCCACACTGTTTATGTCGGGTGTTCTGGGAGTTTTGTTACATTTCACTATGGATTCTGCCTGGTGGAGGGAAGAGTGTAATGATCTTGCATTCAGAAAAAAGTTAGGTTCTTCTTGACAGAAGAGACAAGAACACATATAAGGAAGTACATAATGAATGGAAAGTGGACTTTGGAACTTCATTGGAATTCCCATGGGAGGAAATTCCCTTTATCAGTACAGATTAGCATCTTCTTTCTAACTTAAGTCTTAGAACCCAGTCTAGATCACTTAGAGGTTGTACCTGTGACTATAGTTAGTAGTGACTGGTTGTGAGGAGATGGAACTTGAACTTAAGCCCTCCTGGCTTTAAGGTCAGCTTTACCTGAAATTCACCCCACCAAGAATAATGGAAAACGAATGGTTCCTACTGTTAATGAGGCAGCTAGGTGGCATGGTGGATAGAGCCCATGTCTGGAGTCAGGAAGACTGGGGTTCAATGCTGAGCAATTCACTTGACCTCTGTTTGTCTCAGTTTCCTCATCTGTGAAATGGGGATAATTATAGCACCTATCTTTCAGGGTTGTTGTGGGGTCTTAATGAGATATGAATTATAAAGTGCTTAACATGGTGCTTGGCACAGAATAAGTACTATATGAACATTAGTTGTTACTACTACTACTACTACTACTACTACTACTACTACTACTACTACTACTACTACTACTACTATTATTATTATTATTATAAGTGGCTGAGTCAGAATTTCAACCCAAATTTTAAGACTTCAAAGTTAGCTATCATTCTCCTTGGAGGGAATCAACTTTTATCTTATGTCCTTTCTTGTTTTCTTTTCTTTAAATCCTTACCTTTTGCCTTAAATTTTATACTATGTATTGGTTCTAAGGAAGAAGAATGATAATGGCTGGGTAATTTGTAAGTGATTTCTCTAAGGTCACATAGCTAGGAGGTGTCAGAGGCCACATTTGAACCCAGGATCTCCATCTTTCCTTCCACTGAGCCACCTAGCTGCCCCATCAGTTTAACTCTTTGGTAGAATTCATCTTAGCTCAATGGGCTGTTACAGTAAAACATAAAATCCTTCAGGGCACAGACTATCAAAATTTCTGACCCCAGAAAGACCTGAATTCATATCCTGCTTCTGACATAGACTGGATGTGTGATCTTGGGTAAGTTGCTTAAACTCTCAGTGCTGTAACCAACTCTCTTAAGTCCCAGAAAATTTGCTGATCTTCATTGGCAGAAGGAGTTTCCTTCCTGGGACCACCTATGAAATGACACAATCCTTTTTTATCTGTCCGCTCTCCTCATCATCTAAGGCAGTGTTTGGGACACAACAGGAACTTAGTGCTTGTTGATGGATTGGTTTACATGGCACCTTTCTCCTAGGGAGAGTTAAATGATCCCCAATAGTACCAATGCTTGGTAAGCACACCATGTCCAGGTTTGGCCTTAGGGACTAATCTCTATTACCTATGAGCAAGCAACTTAGAAAGTTTTCATTTTCTTCTTGCTTTGTCCTACTAATGAAACAGCACCTGCAGGCTCTTAATACAATACTGTTAATTTTAATACACAAGGGAATTATTTTTTTTATTGCAGTGAGAATGGAGAATATTACATAAGACATTTCAATGTAGCAAATTAAACACAAGGCATAACATCGCTATTTCTCTGAAGAGATATACCTCTAAAATTTCCATACTTAAATTCAATTAAATTTGAGAAACATCTATTAACCTTTTTTGTAAAAGACACTATGCTAAGCACTGGAGATCTAAACACAAAAAAAGAAATAGTCTTTGCCCTCTGTAAGTTTACATTCATCTGGGGGTGGGGGGTGGGAAATGGAATCTGGATGGAAGGGAGTTGAGGTAACATGTACTCACCCTAAAATCCTTAGAGTTTTAAAGGAAATATTTTTATTTAAAGAAAAATTTTTCTTGCAAAATTTTACCTCCAATATCATCAGTGATTTATAACTAAAAGTGATTGGGCACATAAGTGGCATGGTAGATAAAGGACCAGACCTGGAGTCAGGAGGTCCTGGATTTGAATCTGGACTCAGACACTTCCTAACTATGTGATTCTGGGTAGGTCACTTAATGCCATTTGCTAAACTCCTCCCATTCTGTCTTAGAATTGTTTCTAAGACAGGAAGTAAAGTTAAAAAAACACTACATATTCCATTTTATAGAAGAGGAAACTGAGGTCCAGGAAGGTGAACTGATTTACTCAAGGAGCAAAAGAATAATGAGTAGCTTATCAATAAGCATTTAATATGTATTTATTATGGTCCAGGCACTGTGCTAAGTATATTCAAACTGGGCATACAAAAACAAACAAAAAGATAGTCATTCTCCTGAAAGAGTTTAAAGGTAGGGTAGAGATAAGCTGGAAACAAACAGTAATGAAATTCAAGGACAAGTCCTGGATGGGTTCTAGTCTGAAGAAATATATTCTTAAACCTGATCTTAAGAATCATCAACTGTTGTATCTTCAAAGTCTCAGAGTTGGAAGGGTCTTAGAAGTCAGAGTCCAACATTCCAGTTACCCAATACAGGAAACCCTTCTCCAATACCCCTGAAAGACAGTCATTCAGTCTTTGCTTCAGTATTTCTGAGAGATTCACTGTCTCCTGAGGCAGCCACCTTCATATTTGCGTAGTTCTAATTATTAGGAAGATCTCCTTTATATGAAACTGATATCTGAGTCCATGCAACTTTCAATCATTGATTCTAACTCTCTCTGCAGAGTCAAGCAGAACAAGTTTAATTGCTCTCCTGCCTCCTTGACAATCCTTCTGATACTCAAAGGCAGCAATAATGGTCATCTAAGTCTTCTCTCCTCCAGGCTAAACATCTCTAGCTCCTTGTATGATGGTTGTCAAATCCCTTCTCTGACTTATATAGTTTCTTCTGGACACAAAACTGAAAATAATATCCTAGATGAGCTGTGCCCAAGTCAGAGCCCAACGATATTGGGACTTTGTAGGATATGGAAACCAAAGCAGGTGAATATGCCCACCTGCCCCTGGCCTTAAGGTTCATTAGAGAATGGAAAGGAGTGATTTTTGGTAAAGTTCACATTTGCTCATGATCTGAGTGAGTGTGTGTGTGTGTGTGTGTGTGTATGTGTGTATATTTATGGAGTGGGGCAATCAGAGGAATTCTCCAATTAAAGTAAGGAGCATACAGGGCAATAAGTCTTTGTTTAGACTAGTGATTCCCAAAGTGGGTGCTACCGCCCCCTGGTAGGTGCTACAGCGATCTAGGAAGGTGGTGATGGCCACACTTTTTTTTGTATTACATCCTATTCTGAGTTAATAAATAGTTTCATAATTTCCAGGGGGTGCTAAGTAATATTTTTTCTAGAAAGGGGGTGGTAGACCAAAAAAGTTTGGGAACCACTGGTTTAGACCTTTAATTCTCCACATATCTTTCTGTATAGAGCAATGATGGCGAACCTTTTAGAGGGGCAGGTGATGTGAGAAATGTCTTCAGGTGCCTGTCGTGAGGGGGAGAGGAGCAGCCCAGCCCTATATCCCTCTGGCTTTCTAATAACAAACTGGAGAACTCTGTGCTGGGGTGATTGCACTTCTGCCCAAAAGAGCTCTGAGGGTCCCCTCTGGCACACATGCCATAGGTTCGCCACCACAGACATAGAGTATGGATATACTCTTTGGCATCTTATTAGAAGATAGCATTCATTCGGGTCTCAGTGAATAGGCTTGTTCTGAGGGGAATTATTTGAATCATCCCCTTGGTTCCTTCTAAGGCAATGCTTTTCATTTAGTTGTTTGAGAACCCCCAAGGTTCTCAACAATAGTCCAAAGGATTCATTTTAAAACATTTTTAATGGTACCTATAGCAGTAAAGAATTATAAATTATGTTGTAAATGTATAAAATGCCCTAGGATTCACAACACATTTTTCGTTGTTGAAAGGAGTTCGTGGAACAAAATGCATTGGGAATTAATTGTCTTATGGTATGGGTTTCATTGACTAAAGCTACCTCCAAGATAACTTGATTGCTTAGGAGTTTTGGAAGGAATGATTCTTGTCTGAGGATTCAGTCCTCTGTGCTAGCCTATATGGAAAGAAGGAAGCAAGTGCTTAAGTGCCAGGCATTGTGCTAAGGGTTTTACAAATATTATCCCATTTGATCCTCACAACAACAACAACAACCCTGAGAGATAGGTGTTATTATTATCCCCACTTTGAACTGAGGAAACTGAGACAGACAGGTCAGGTGACTTACCCAGAGTCATACAGCTAACTCTGGATTTATTGTTCTAAGCCACTGTACAACCAGTTGTCTCTACAGAAGAAAATCAATAGATGAACCCCTTGCTTTTTAAAAACTTTTCCCCTTGCATTTTCTTTCCAGAAACAGTAGGAATAAGGGAGGAGAGGAAGAGAATTTCTTCCTCTTTAGTAGTCCCAAAGTGTGTTTGTTTGCTGGTGGGTAGGAGGGGAAGGAGGAGCTCAAATCACAGGATGGCATCACAAGCCTGGGAGGGACTTTGTGAAATTCTATGAGAGAAAGGCATTTCAGGAAAATCGCAAACTATTATCCTATAGGCAAACCCAAATTCATCTGCTTTCTAAGAGGAAAGACTGAGTATTTTATGTTTTCTATGTCATTTTGTAGTCCTCAGGGAGTTTTTGCACCTTTATCATCACCTCTGGCATGATGAAATAAAGACAGTCCTCTATCCACTATACATTTGTTACCCTAAGTGTTTGTATCTTAAAAACCCCCAAAACTTATCTTCCATCTCAAAATTCATACTGTTTATTGATTCCAAGGCAGAAGTGCAAAAAAGGGCTAGGCAATGGGGCTAAGTGATTTGCCCAGGGTTATACATCTAAGAAGTATCTGAAGCCAGATTTGAATGGAGGATCTCCAATTTCTGAGTGTGGCTCTCAATTCACTGAACCACCAAGTTACCCTTATTTGCATCTTTTATACCCCACTAGACACAAGCATTTTTGGAAATTTTCCAGAATAAACTCTGGATGTTGGCATATATATTCCAATGAGAGAGATATATGTTTCAAGGGTCCTAAGAGAGAACCAATATTATAGGGTCCTAGGCATTGATTATATATACAAACAGGTAGAGTGGAAAAGAATACTGATCTGGGAACCAGAAGATTCAGTTTGTAGTCCCAGTTCTGCTACTACTTATCTCATTGAATTTGAGTAGGTCATTTCCTGATCTTGGAGTTGTCTTCTTACTTATACAGTAAGTGGACTAGATAACAACAACCACCATAAAGAATAATATTAATAGTAGAATTTTTATAATCCTTTAATGTTTGCTTTAATGTTTTGATTTATACACATTATCTTATTTGATCATTACAACAAGTCTATGGGCTAAGGAGAGAGGAAAATAGCTCTGCCTATAGGGCTTCTCCTAACTTGGATATTCTCTGATTCTCTGAAATAATCAGCTCCTGCTATAAGAGCCTTATTATCAACTTAAGCATCTGGCTATAGCCTCTGGATTCTTGGCAGTTTCTGTGCCTAGGAATGGATGGCATGGATTCAGCCAGTTGCAGAGCTATCTCTGGGACACTGCCTAATTGCTTTCTGCTTATGCTGTAGAAAACAAGAGAGTCTTGTGACTTAATATCATATCACCAGGTAAAGATTTCTAGGGTTCCACTGCATGGCACACCATAGTAAGGGGAAATCCATGAAATTTCCTGAAGAGATTCTCTGAAGAGAATCTCTGATTCTGGGAACAGGTAGGAACTGTCCATGGTTATAACCCTATATAGATTGCAGAAGGGAGAGAGGAAATATGTGTGGCTTTGGGTGAACATTTATTTTCCTGGTAGGATGAGGTTACAATGGCTGAGGCTGAGCCTGGGAAGCTGGGCACTCTTGCCCAAAAACAGGGCAAGAATAGGATTGAAATTATTTTGAGGATTGGGGGAGGGAGAGGAGATTTGCATTAGTCAGGAAGTAGAAAGGAAGTTAGAGCTAGGAACTAGGCTGAAGACAAGAAGAGGTGTGTGTGTGTGTGTGTGTGTGTGTGTGTGAGAGAGAGAGAGAGAGAGAGAGAGAGAGAG
>NW_025380057.1:0-3216 GCF_016433145.1 Gracilinanus agilis | reverse complement strand
AGGGAGAAAGAAACTGTAATGGGGAGAAATTTGAGGAAAGGTGTGTGATAAAAGGGGATTTTGAAGGGAGGTTGTCAGGGACTTGTTAGGTAAGTAATATGGGTTGCAGGTAGGCTGGAATAGGGAGATTCAGGATATAATATGGGCTGAAGTCAGGGAGTATAGTACTAAAGGTAACAAAGATTTTCAGGGAGAGGAGGAATTAATCTAAACAGGCAAAGAACAGCAGGGTTTATAGACTAGGCCTTAGACTAAAGACAAACTGAGGGAAATAGACTGAACTGAAATTAACTACAGGCTTTAGTTAATTTCACAGGAAGGGACTTGTTTTGAAGTTACACCTTCTTCAAGATGGATACCCGGCTTCCTTCAAGCCCAGAGTAGGTTGGTTCTTTCCCTCTTCTTCCCTCTCTTACTAATTAACTGACAAAGTAACTAACAGGTCTGTTGAAACATAAAAGGGTTTATTGTCTTATAAGGTTGATTTGTCAGGAAAAGTGGATTGAGGAAGCCCTAACAGTTGTTTAAAGAAACCTCAGGTGGGGGAAGGGAGGCAGAGATGGAGTCTGAGCAAGGTCCTGCCTTAGCTCAGCTCTCAAGGTGACCTTTGAAATCTAAAGGGAATAAGATGATGACTAACTAACTTCTTTAGATAAAATACTGTCAAATTATAGTTAAACCCCTCACAGATTTGAACTACTCTCTGATTTACTCTTCTTATTCATTCCACAGACATTTAAGGTAAGGGAAGGAAGGTAGGAAATGAAGTAGGGTATGGAGATACAAAGGGTTTATCTAAACTAACAATTCTTAAATAAATATTCCAAAACTAGACTCAATTTTCAATTCTACAGATAGGCAAGGAAGCAGCTCAGCTGGTCTCACTCTCTCTCCACGAGATTCCCAAACCAACTGACTCTCTTCAAGATTCTAAACTCCTAACTGATTTCAGAACTCAGCCAAAGCTTGAAAAAACTGTCATGACCCCCTCTCTCTGTACTACAAGACAGAGACAGAGACAGAGTGGATTGTAAAGCGACTACTATCTCACTGTATTCAAAGGGCTTTAATATAGAAGAAATTGACTTCTGCAAAGGTCCAGAAGGAAGATGTAGGGGCAAAAAGGGGAAATTGCAGAGAGGCAGGTTTATCAGAAAACCATAGATTGAAATATGAAAGGGACCTCAGAAACCATCTAATCCTCTTATTTTACAGATGAAGAAAATGAAGCTAAGGGAGGTTAAGAGACTTGTCCAAAGTCACAGAGATAATACACTTCAGAGGCAGAATTTGAACCCAAGTCTTGTGACTCCAGAACCAGTACTCTCTTTTATTATGTACTATGTTTGATGTAAGGGGCAAGCAGCAGTGAAGAAGGAGACACTTCCTAGCAATTAAAGATCTCTGAGAGTAGAATGAGCTGCCTCTGGAAGCAATGGATTCCTCATCATTGTAGACTGCCACATGGATACAGAATAACCACAAATGGGGAAAACTGCAGAGGGTATTCCCATTCTAGCTATGAATTGGATTAGATGCTTTCTGAAGACTATTAGCACTGAGCTTCTGTTATCTATGAATGGCAGATTCTTTTTTTCTACAGCAGTATTGCCTTAGGCATAAACTTAAAAACTGCAAAATATTTAGCAATAATTAGACCTTCTGCTTACAGTATAATTATTGAGGAGAAACCAAATTCCATTCGTTTAGGTCTATTATAAATATCACCCTGAACCAAAATGCCTAATCTCGGCTAATAGCACAGCTGTAAATACATTAGTAGCTCTCTTTAATTAAGCAATTATGTAAAACAGTAGGGCCTTTCTTGGAAATGAAACCCTTGAACAGTCAAAGTCCCAATTTCCTAATCCTCCAAATCAAGGACTACCTGGGTGTCCTTCATACCTACAGTACAATTATCTAGTGGCTGAGCCTGAGGGAACATTTCACACTCCCATCTTTCTCATACTTCAAGAAACAAGGAACCGACATATAAGTGACAACTAGAAAAACATTCCCTTACTGAGAACTTATTTTTACAATATGGTTCCATTCTGAATCCATAAATCTTAATTTCACAGCTTCCCCCTCCCCACAGTATACCTTCCAGCTAAACTGGTCTAGTCTTTACCTTGGGTCCTTTCATTTTCATCTCTTTGCTTATGCTATTCCTCATAGCTACAATGGTCTCTTCACCCACCCTAATCTCCTTTTATTGAAATACTTTCCTTCATTCAAAGCCCAGCTCCTCGATAACAGATCACCTTCCTTGAAGATCCTGCTTAAAATGATTTCTCATTGCTAGGTGGGACACTTCCTTTTCATATTCTTGTTTGTGTTTATCTTTCCAGTTTGTGTCTTTAACCTCCCCCACACTCCTCTCACTTCAGTAATAAACTCCTGGGGGTTAGAAAGTGTCTGATTTCTGTTTGAAACCTGATAGGTTTATTAATCTTTAAGTTTGATGGCTGGGCTTTAACTGGGATTAGTCTGAGTCATTTGGAAGGCCCCCTCAATGTAAGCTGAACACCACCTAATTGTGAATGAGAAGCACGAAGTCAATCTCATATCAAAAGCCATTTAGGCAATGCAGAGAATCAATGTTCCCTTGGAAACCATCTCAGCTCTAGGTAAAGGATGTTGAAAATCATCCTTTTTCAGTGTAGAAAACTCCCTCTACCTCTATCCAATTATTTGCCAAATCTAGGTGATTCTCCTCCCACAATATATTTTTGCATTCATCCATCTCCTTTTCTCCATTTACACAAACATTACTCAAGTTTATGTGTTGATCCTTTTCATCGGGTTCATTGCAATAATTTCTTTTATTTATTTATTTTTTTCATATTAAATTTTTTATTTTTAAAATTTTCCCCATGATTACATGATTCTTATTTTCTCCCTCCCCTCATCCCTCCCCTCTCCTTGAGATGACAAGGAATTCCACTGGGTTATATATATGTATTATATATAACCCAGTGGAATTCCCGGCCTCAGACACTTCCAGCTGTGTGACCTTGGGCAAGTCACTTGACCCCTATTGCCCACCCTTACCACTCCTGGGCCAAGGACGGTCCCTAGCCCGGATGAAAAAGGAGGAGGGTTGGGCGTGGGGCTAGCAACCCCACCCTGTAAAAACTACATCTGCTAAAGAAACTGCAACCTAAAGTAGGGGCAGCTGGGCTAGCTCAGTGGATTGAGAGCCAGGCCTAGAGA
>NW_025380056.1:0-3368 GCF_016433145.1 Gracilinanus agilis | reverse complement strand
CTGCCTTCTTTTTCTCATTTGAAGTTCAAAAGATTTTGCTCATGCCCTTAACCTTGAACTTGTGTGTGTCTACCTGCCTCATATGTATTTCTTGTAGACAACATATGGTAGGATTTTGGTTTCTGATCCACTCTGCTATTTGCTTCCGTTTTATGAGCAAGTTCATCCCATTCACATTCAGAGTTACAATTGTTAGTTGTGCATTCACTGACATTTTTGTATCCTTCCCTAGACCCACCCCTTCTTCTTACACTATTTTCTTTTAAACCAGTGGTTTGCTTTGAGCCGGTTTCCCTTATCCCCTCCCTTGATTGACTTCCCTTTCTGCCCCCTCCCTTGTTATTCCCCTCTTTTTGTTTTTTAAAGACCTAATGAATTCCCTCCCCCTTCTTCTCCCCTCCCATTTTTGACCTCCCCACTCCCCTGCTCCCTTTGGTTTATCCCTTCTGACTTTCTCAGTAGGGTTAGATAGATTTTTTTATCTGAATGGATAATAAAGCTACTCTTCCCTCTCTGGGTTGATTACACTGAGAGTAAGGTTTGATTATTACCTCTTAATGCTCTCTTCCTCTCCTTCTTATGATAGTATTTATCCCCTCCCCTTCCCATACCCTCTTTGTGTGTAATAGAATATCCTATTTTTCTTATTTACTCAGATTTTTCTTGGTGTCCCCTACTATTCCCCACCCCTTTCCAACCCCCCATGTCATCTTAGACCATTTAGTATCCTGTCCTCTCACTATGAATTATTCTTCTGGTTGCTATAATAGTGAATATTATAATAGTGAATAGAGTTCACTATAGAGAATTATACATAGCATTTCTCCACCTAGTAATACAGATAATTAGATCTTATTTAAGCCCTTAAAGAGTCAAGTTTAAAAGATTATGAGTTTTCTTTCTTTTCCCTCTGTTTCTTATTTACCTTTTCGTGTTTCTCTTGATTTTTGTGGTTGGGTATCAAACTTTCCATTTAGTCCTGGTCTCTTTTGTGCAAAAACTTGGAAATCTTCAATTTTGTTGAATGCCCATACTTTCCCCTGGAAGTATATAGTCATTTTCGATGGGTAGCTGATTCGTGGCTGAAGGCCCAGCTCTCTTGACTTTCTGAATATTGTATTCCAAGCCTTGCAGTCTTTTAGCATGGAGGCTACCAGATCCTGTGTGATCCTTATTGGTGCTCCTTGATATTTGAATTGTCTCTTTCTGGCTTCTTGTAAGATTTTTTCTTTTATTTGAAATCTCTTGAATTTGGCTATTATATTCCTTGGTGTTGACTTTTCTGAGTCCAGTGTAGAGGGTGATCTATGGATCCTTTCAATGTCTATATTACCCTCTTGTTGTAGAACTTCAGGGAAATTTTGCTGAATAATTTCTTTAAGTATGGAGTCCAAGTTTCTATTAATTTCTGCCTTTTCTGGAAGACCAATGATTCTCAAATTGTCTCTTCTAGACCAGTTTTCTTGGTCTGTCACTCTCTCATTGAGATATTTCATATTTCCTTCTATTTTATCAGTCTTTTGACTTTGTTTTATTTGCTCTTGTTGTCTTGAGAGATCATTGGCTTCTAATTGTTCGATTCTAGCCTTTAAGGACTGGTCTTCGGCTATAATCTTTTGGTTTTCAGCTATAATCTTTTGGTTTTCCTTTTCAATCTGGTCATTTCTGGTCTTCAGTTGACTTGCCTCACTTTCCCATTGTGAAATTCTGCCTTTTAAACTGTTATTTTCTTGCCAGATTTCTTCCATCTTCCTCAACATCTCATTTTTGAACTCTTCAATAGCTTGTGACCAGCTTTCATTTTTTGGGGGAGGTTTGGTTATTTGTTTGTCCTCCTCTGTTGTCTGGATTTTCTCTGTGTAAAAGTTGTCAAGTGTTCCAGAGTTTTTCTTGGTAATCTTTTTCTTCTGGGTTTCCCTATGGCTTGCCATTATTAGCCCTGCCCCTTTTCAGCTTTGTCTTCACACTCAGGGTCTGCCTGCGCTTTCTAAGCTTCGGATGGCTCCATTCTTCTTGTCCTCGGGGTCAGGTCTGCTGGTAGTCCCTGGTCTGCCCCTCTGCCCGAGGCTCCTTCAGCAGTCTCGGGGGCTGCTTCCACAGCCCCGCTCCGTCTGTACCAGGTCCTCACTCGATGTCCTAGCCTGTGCTGGAAATCTTTATTCACACCTGGGGCACTGCCTTCACCTGCGCATACTCTCAGGAAAGTCCCTGCTTTATAGATCTTTATTTGCGTCCAGGGCAGAGCCTTCACCCAAGCAAGACACTGTGAAAAGTCCCTGTGTTAGAGTTCTTTATTCTACCTGAGGCAGAGCCTTCACCCGTGTAGACACTGGGGAAAGTCCGTGCGTCCCCCCAGCCATTTGGGTTCCCGCGTCACAGGTACAAGCCCTGAGGCTGCTAGTGATTTACTGGTTGCCCCAATCCTGTTTTCCCTCTTGTGCGTTGGCCTTGGCGCTGTGCGTGGTGTGTGTGTGGGGGTGGAGGGGCTTCTTCCTCTCGCGTTTTAGTGAGAGCTGTTTCACCCCTTTATAGCGTGGAAATGCCCTGATTCTGTGTACCTTCAATGCTGCACCCTGTTATGGGGTTCCTTCGTTCGTCTGGGTTCGTTTTTATGTCTCCTTGAGGAGTCCTGTATGCTTCGGTTAGGAGAGATCGAGCAGCTGCTCCTTACTCTGCCGCCATCTTAACTGGAAGTCACTTCTTTCTTTTTCTTTAATGGGCAGAGTAGGGAACATTGGGAGAGAAAGTAGATTATTGAGATTTGCCTAAGATAAGAAAGAAAAGAAAAAAGCATATGAATTTACAAAGGAAAAGAGAAAAGTGGTCAGAGGGAAACATAGGCAAGCTGGACAGTTTTGAAAGTTACATGTTGACCACCGCTGGGTTTATACCTCAAAGAGATAATAGGGGAAAATACTCATACAAAAATATTTATAACTGTGCTCTTTGTAGTGGCAAGAAATTAGAAAATGAGGGTGTTCCCGTAGATTGGGGAATGGCTGAACAAATTGTGGTATATGATGGTGATGGAATATTATTGTGCTGAAAGGAATAATGAACTGGAGGAATTCCATGTGAACTGGAACGACCTCCAGGAATTGATGCAGAGTGAAAGGAGCAGAGCCAGAAGAACATTATACACAGAGACTGATACATTGTGATACAATTGAATGTAATGGACTACTAGCAGCAATGCAATGACCCAGGACAATACAGAGGAATTTAGGAGAAAGAACATTATCCACATCCAGGGAAAGAACTGTGGAAATAGAAATGCAGAAGAAAAACAGATCATATAGTTAGATGGGAATGTGATTAGAGTTTTGATGTTAAAAGATCCCTCTACTGCAAATATGAATAACATGGAA
>NW_025380055.1:0-1071 GCF_016433145.1 Gracilinanus agilis | reverse complement strand
AATTCTAGCCTTTAGGGATTGGTTTTCGGCTATAATCTTTTGGTTTTTGGCTATGATGTTTTGGTTTTTGGCTGTAATCTTCTGGTTTTTGGCTGTAATCTTCTGGTTTTTCGGCCATAATCTTCTGGTTTTCGGCCATAATCTTCTGGTATTCCTTTTCAATCTGGTCATTTCTGGTGTTCAATTTGCTTATCACTTCATTTGGTTTCTGAGCCTCACTTTCCAATTGCAAGATTCTACCTTTTAAACAGTTATTTTCTCTCCAGATCTCTTCCATTTTCCTCAAAATCTCGATTTTGAACTCTTCCATAGCTTGTGAGGAGTTTTCCTTATTTGAGGAGGGTCCAGATGCTTGTTTGTTCTCCTCCTCTGTTTACTCGGTTGTCTGGATTTTCTCTGTGTAAAAATTGTCGAGTGTTAAAGACTTCTTTTTCTCGTTGTTTATCTTTCTCTTCTGAACTTCCTGAGAATGGGTAGCCATCGTTAGCCCAGCAGTTTCTCAGGTTTATCTTTGCGCTCAGGGTCTGTCCACGGCCTTTTGTCTCCTGAGGTCTGAGTTCTGTTTTTTTCCAAGGTCAAGCCCCCTGGTGGACCCCCTTGCTTGATCCTTTGCAGGAGGTTTCTTTACAAGTCTCAGGGAGCTGCTTCCACAATCGTATACCCGTCTGCACTGGTTCCCCACTCAGGGTTTCAGAGCTTTAGCTAGCGGCTGTGGCTGCCTCCACCCACGCCTCCGTCTGCGCCTGCGTTCTGAGCCTGCGTTCTGCTCCCGTGCTCAGAGTTTGTGTGTTTTCTTTAGCTTTTTCGGGTTCTAAATCTTTCTGCTCTCAGGAACAGGCCCCGGAGCTGCCAATGACTCGATGGGTGCCCCAAACTTGCTCTATTTCTTTTTAGCTGGCTTCAACGCTATAGGTGTTGTGTGTGGAGGGGGTGGGGATGGGATGGTTGCTCAGCCCGTGATTTAGGGAGAGCTGTTTCACCCCTTTATAGCATGGAAATGCCTCGATTCCACGTACCTTCCACTCTGTGCCCTGTTGTGGGGTTCCTCCTTTCGTCTGGAATTGTTTTTAT
>NW_025380054.1:0-5132 GCF_016433145.1 Gracilinanus agilis | reverse complement strand
AAAATTCAATGGGGCTGTTAATTAACCCTTAGGAAGGGGTTAATAAAGTTGTAGAAAGTTTTAAGTAATTAGAATTAAGGAAAAGTCTTTTCTTACTAGCAGCCTTGTTTTTCTGGTCCTCTTTTGCTATTTAGATTATTGTACTTGTAAAAATTGCACGTTTTGACTTTGATATCAAATTATTCTTTATGGATATTGATTTAAAACTTCAGAACTTCCAAATGGATATCTCAAAATATTCCTACATTTGCAAAAGATAGTCTTATTTCAAGTCCTATATAATTCCTGGGATGGTCAAATTTTTTTTCTAGTCAAATGCATACTTCATTTTTATACATAATTACTCATTAACTAGTAGTGTTTAATGCATGCTAATTTTTAGTGGCATTTCACTATAATAATGTAATGATGTTTGAACTTCTTTTTTTTCTTATTATCTTTAATATTTACATTTTGATATCAATTCCAATCTACTCAATTAACTTTTTTTTTTTTTTAAAACCCTTACCTTCTGTCTTGGAGTCAATACTGTGTATTGACTCCAAGGCAGAAGAGTGGTAAGGGTAGGCAATGGGGGTCAAGTGACTTGCCCAGGGTCACACAGCTGGGAAGTGTCTGAGGCCAGATTTGAACCTAGGACCTCCCGTCTCTAGGCCTGGCTCTCAATCCACTGAGCTACCCAGCTGCCCCCTACTCAATTAACTTTTAAGGGATAGTCAGACAGTCAATAAGCAGGCATAATTTGACTAAAATCTAGTATCTTAAGGCTTAGTTTTAAGTTGTCACAATAGATGTTGTTATTTGCTTTTTATAAATTTCCGAACCATATTTTCTTTGTATTAACTGTCTTTTATTCTCTCTCTATTTTTTTGTTTTATAAATTTACCTAAACTGCTTAATTTGAATCAATTTTTCTTCATACACTTCAATAATGGTGAGTTAGGGAAACCTGAATTTTTGCACAATCATTATAGATGTTATAAAGTTGATACTAGATTCCTGTACAATTTTTTTCTTTAAACAGTACAGTTACGCTTGAGTTGTCACTGTTTCTTCCTTGTCTATTACATAGGAGCTGTTCTCTTACATTGTTCTTACATGCTTTTCATATAATTCTTGTATCCTAGGTAAATATAATGCTGTCCAAATTTCTATAGTCATAATATGCTAGATTCTTAATACATATATTAATTTTTGAATTACCAAATTTTGAAACCCTAATGTTAAATATATTTTTACCTATTGTTTAATATAATAGTACATGTTTTAGAGTAATAATTTTAAGTGCTCATGTGTTTACCCAAAATTTTTGATCATATAAAATCTTTATATTAATTCACATTGTGCAATTAAATTTAAGAAATAAAATGGATATATATGAAGATATTAGCATTTTATTGAAAGCCATTTTGATAAATAAAGCCACGTGTCTGATAAGAGCTAGTTCATCCTACAATACAAAAAGCTTGTGTAGGAAACTTCCATTTGTTTCCTCTACCCCTTTAAGATAACATTCTTTATAAAAAATGTCTATATATTTATATATCTCTATCTATCTATCTATCTATCGAAACCTATCATCTATTCAAAAGTTGCTATAAAATCCTAAAGTCAATTTTTAAGCCTTTTTTAAAAATTACAATTTAAATTGTTAAGGCATCATATTCTTTAAGGTTGTATACAATTATCAAGATCGAATAAAAAGTTAAAGCATGTAATCTTATAGTTCAGATGATAAGTTCAGAATACATAGGACTTATGGGCTTTTACAAGTTAAAAAATGTTTAAGCTGTTCATAAATGGTACAGATAACAGAAATAGATTAATACAGATAAAATTAAAAATATATAAGCAACAAATTACAAGTAGTGTAGTGAATAAAAGTGAAAACCTTTTTACCAATCAGAATAAACTTGTTCACTACTAAGGAGTTACAATAAAATCACAAACAGAATTTATCTAGCAGCCAAAAACACATTAGCTAAAATGATTCAGTGCAACAGAAAGATGAACTTAAAACAGCAAATTTAAATGACAAAACAACAATCAGCAAAATACAATAAGATAAAGAGACTTTTAAAAAACCCTTGCAGTCTGAGGAGGTTTAAAATCCACCACTGGTCCAATTCAAGTTCCCTTCTGACTGAGCCCTTCACTGAGGACAGTGTGGATGACTCCCATAAGGGTATAGTTCTGAGTCCAGCATGTATGGGGGGGGGTAGATCCCTCCCCTGAGTCTCAGGCAGGATAATCGAAATAGGTCATTCAGCCCATACTTGCCATTCTACTTCCTGTTTGAAGAGTAAAAACTAGGGCCCATGTGGAAGCCAACTGAGGTAGGCGCTAGAAAAGCCACAGGTTGGAGATCCCATGTGGAGGGATTGTGAGGGCAGGAAGGAGGCTAGAGAAGCTCTATTCTGTTTAAAGTTCTTAATGTCAAAGAGGAAACATACCTGGGCTTCCCTGTAGGAGGCTAATTATTGTCTAAATGGAAACACACTCATAGCAGCTAAGTAAGGACTGTTCCCATTGAAAAAAGAAGTGGGGTTCTACTTACACATCCCAAGTCTTAAGCGGTCGCTGATGTCTGCATCAGCTTAGCAGGATTAGCTGGAACTTGGGCATCAGCATCAACAGGCAGGGCTGCTGGAGTGGGAGACAGTGCCAGGATTAGCAGGAGCTGGGGTCAGCACTTGGACCAGAAGGTCAGAATTGGCAGGAACAGCTAGGACTGGCAATTGGGCAGGAAGGTCAGAACAGCTTCCCTCCATGTAGGGATGCATCTGAAGGAATCAGGAAGATAATGATCAGCAGGCAAAAACAAACTACTGCTATCAGCATGGAGTTTTCGACCAAAGTCACTTTCCCCTTCTCTTGAAAAGTCATGTGGCTAAGAACTGAGAGAAGAGAAAAAACAAGACCAAAAACTTTCCCCTTTTAGAAGGTTGCTCAGAAGAACTGAGCAGAGTGGCCAAAAATAGCACAAAAATCGCAAGAGCCAGTCCATAACTCTGGAGAGTATTCTAAATGCTCTTAGAGTTCTGCCTGTGCAAAAAATCATGGCAAAAGTTTTGTAGTTTGGTAGGCTATCTGGAAAATTGAGGATTACGTTTCAAAGGTGGTTGCCATTAAATGTAAGAAATAAAATGGATATATATACGAGGCCATCCACCAACTCCATGAAGATTCCTAGTGGGTTGGACACTCAGCAAGGGGAACCAAGGACTGAGTGAAAATGGGTTACGGGTTAAGGACTAATGGAAAGAGAACATAAGGAGAGAATAAATACACACAGACACAGAAAGTTTTGGCATGAGGTAGACAGACAGCCAGTAAGCTTTGGTGGTTAAGAGCTTCATGGTTAGGAGCTCTGATGGTTGAGAGCTTCTTTGCCAATTGACTTCTTGTCACCTTTATGGAGGTTACAACAGTATGGGGGGAAGGGGAGAGCCCAGTGGGTTGATACATTAACAGTATGAGGTAATCATCATAAAAATGCAAACTTCCAAAACCAAAAACAATAGGTAGAGCTAAGATCTGGATCTGGAGTGGATATGGCCTAAGGCATCTACTGATGTTTGATACCTATGTTAATTGATCATTGAAGGTAAAGTAAGGTGACTGAGATAACTGATCTGTCTTCTGGGGAGTAGTCTTAGGGAAGGGCTAGGGATTTGGTAAGGTCAGTGTTCAATTTGACTCAAGATTACAGAGATCAATCATTAGCAGTATAAGAGTTAAGTTTTTGAGCACTCTTAAAATAATATCACAATTAATGTATACCTGGATTGCTACAAAAATCAACAGCAAATATGAAATATCAACACAAAAGTCAAAACAAACATCAAACATAACTCCTATTCTAATACAGAAATATCCTACCAACTAATAAATGCAAACCAGTTTGGAAAATACATTTTAACACAACATTGCATAAGCCTTTCCATCAAAATTAAAACTAAACATCAAACTCCCATATGCAAATTACATTTGAATGTTTGCAACTCAATTATATCAAAGTATTCACAGAATTTACATTTATACACACGATACATACATATAATATATAATATATACATATATGATATACATATATACATGCACGTACAGATAATATATACATATCAAATATACATATGTTCTCCCTTTATATATGTACAATGCTTACACTATGATACAATTTACAATATACACATTCTATTTACACTATTTACAATATTTGTGATATGTGATCTGTAATATGTTATATGTTCCTCATGTAATGCAATTTTGTTATGTTTGTTGTATCTGCACTGTAATGTTCATTAGTACCTTATCTTATCCTCCAACCTAATCTAATACGATATCTATTTCACTAAACTATTCCAAACTACCCCTAAGTGATTAGTATATTAGTCTAGCTACATCTACCTAAACAACTAGGTAATCTGTGTTAGTAACTAACTATCTCTTGTTAGTACTTACTTAGCGTATAGGTAAGTCTAATTTTGTTAGTATTTATACATTGTTCCATTCCAGAAGGAACACAATGTATCCTAACATGTTTGTGTTGTATGTATCTGATTTGTTATGTTGTTTCTTTGCTATATTGTGTTGCAACATGTTACTGATAGATGCATGATACCTACCAAAACTCCAGATCTCCTGCACGTCTCCTTTCTTCTTATGATGTTCCATTCCTCTAGTAAATCCTCTCTTCTGTCCGGTTTTCCTCTTCTTCTCTTCTCCATCGAAAGTCTTGATAGTTTTATGTGCAATGTTGTATGCATATCAGTATGTAGTGATACTATTTACATTACCCAAAATACTTCGAAACCATTTAATCCAAATTGTCCATGATTAATCTTCTTTTTTAAGAAAATCCTTGAAAATGAAGTTTTTATCAGTTCAATTCATAAGTTCATCAGTCTTAATACAAAGTTCATAAGTCCTGGATCCTGAATCCTCTTCATCCATGTCCTCTTCCGCTGGAATGGTCCTCTCCTTACTGAACTTTCTGACTGCAGACTCTAATTGACTGAAGATCTCAAATTTACACAATCTCTTCTTCTTCTTCTTCTCCTTCTCCTCCTCCTCCTTCTTCTCCTTCTCCTTCTTCTCCTTCTTCTCCTCCTCCTCCTCCTCCTCTTCCT
>NW_025380053.1:0-3290 GCF_016433145.1 Gracilinanus agilis | reverse complement strand
GGGAATGAAATAATTTTTCTGTCCAAAACAACTTCGAAGGGCAGCAGAAAAGATCTAGTATGCCAGGGTGGAAGAGGAGCACAAAGCAGCATGCCAAAGCTGTCTTCCCCTGCAGCAACAGGCCTCGGGCACAGCTGAATCAGTAGAAAAGGCTTCTGAAGCTCTCAGCCATAGATGGTAAGGGGGGGCAGGTGGGATAGGACAACTGCTCAGAGAGAGATCACAGGGGTCCTCTTGCTGGATCTGGGTGCAAGATTCTTGTTGCATTACTCATATGCAGAACCATGTCATAGTCCAGGGGCATGAATTCTCTGGTTGAGGAGCAACATTAGCACACACCAGGGCTTGAGGCCACAGGGTAGCAGGAGACCCTAGTCACAGTTTCAAGGCAGAAAAGAGCAGAGCACAGGCCAAGAGAGTATTAAAACACACTTCTTACATCATATCACCTTGGAACAATTGGGAACTTAAAGATCCTCAGAGCTAGCACAAGGAGCTTGAAGCTTAGAACAATGCTCCCTTCACTAAGTACTCAACATTAAGTCTTTTTTTTTGTTCAAAGAAGAGGAAAAGGATGGACAATGGGCAAACAACTAAAAAGGAAACACAACATAGTAAGTTATTTTGGTGACAGAGAAGACCAAAACACAAACTCAGAAGAAGACAACAAAGTCACCATTGCTGTATTTAAAGGTTCATGAAAAATCTGAATTGTTCTTCAGTCCAAAAATAATTAATGGGTAAGTTCAAAATAGCATTTTAGAAATCAAATAAGAGAGATGAAAGAAAAATTGAAAAAAAGAAATGATTGATATAGGAAAATCATGAAAAAAGAGTCAACAGTGTGGTAAAGGAAGAAAAAAATTCCTGAAGAAATTAATATCTCAAGGAAAGCTGGGTGACTCAGTGGATTGAGAGTCAGGTCCAGAGTCGGGAGGTCTGTAATGGTGAGGCACCAGGGATTTTAATTATTATTATTAAAATGTAATTAAATGGTTTGTGGGTACACACTGGGTTGAAGGAGAGACAGAACCAACCAGGATAGGGTGACCAGGATTCACTGTTTTAACTGACACAGTAATGGTAGTTGGCCCAACAGTCACCCAGCTCACCCTAGGCCAGGGTCTATGGAACCAGCAGGGAAAGGTAAAGTTAATACAGTTTATTTGAGGGAAACTAAATAAAGGATGGTTTAGGGAATTTCTACACTTGAAATCTAAGGGCACACCACAGGGGGCAGGGAAGGACTTATCTACACTATCCTACTGACCTAAGCCAAGCAGGGCCCAAAGGAAGCAATACTGAAGTCACAGGGAAAGCTTCTTCAAACCTGGTTCCAGCCAGGTTTGGTCAGTTCAGCTAAAGGGCAATTGGGGTCTCACAGTAATGCAAGGATGGTCACAGGATGCCAAGAGCCAACTCCACCAGGTGATCCAAGGTACCCAGGTAGGGAGAGTGAGTTTGAAATGCTATCCACCAGATCCCAAACCACTTCCCCACTTGGTGCTGCTCTGCAGGTCTGTTGTCCACTTGCTGAAAGCCTCCACCTCTCAGGATCCCAGGGAATCTGGATGCAGTTTGTCCCTAACTCTGAGATCTCCCAGGGTTAGCAACAGTTATGTCCAACCACTAATGGAGTCTCTCTCTCAGAGCACAAGCCCCCTTCCTGCTCCTTCATTCCATCTTGGAATCCTCCTGCCCTTCCTGCTAGGTCCAACACTATTACTAAATTAATTGCTAAATACACCCTCACAACAGGTCCTAGGCTCAAATCTGGTCTCAGACTCTTCCTAGCTATGAGATCCTGGGCAAATCACTTAATCCCTATTGGCTAGCCCTTACCCCTCTTCTGTCTTAGAACCAATACACAGTATTGATTCTAAGATGGACAGTAAGGATTTAAAAGAAAAAAGAAGAGAATACCTCAAAAACCGCATATGACAATTGGTAAAAGAGGCATGAAAATCCAATGAAGAGAAGAACTTCGTAAAAAGAAGAATTGGCCAAATGGAAAAAAGATATAGAAAATGCTCTGACAAAAGGACTTCTTACCAGATAGAATTGGCTATATGTAAAAATAGGTACAAAAATTCACTGAGGAAAAGAACTCTTTACCAAGAAGATCTGACAAAATAGAAAAGGAGTTAGAAAACCTTACTTGAGAAAATCACATCTTAAAAATTAGAAATGGGCTAGTGGAAGGCAATGTGAAACATCAAGAAACAATCAAAGTAAAAAGAACAAGAAATATTTTAAAAAGGAAAAGAGGGGGCAGCTGGGTAGCTCAGTGGAGTGAGAGTCAGGCCTAGAGACAGGAGGTCCTAGGTTCAAACCCGGCCTCAGCCATTTCCCAGCTGTGTGACCCTGGGCAAGTCACTTGACTCCCATTGCCCACCCTTACCACTCTTCCACCTATGAGACAATGCACCGAAGTTAAGGGTTAAAAAAAAAAAAAAGGAAAAGATTTCATTTGAAAAACAACTGACTGGTAAAATAAATTCAGAGGAGTCCATCCTAGAAATATTGTATTACCTGGAATCTATGATAAAAAAAAAAGAGCTTAGACATTATCTTTATAAAAATAGTCAAGGAAAATAATCAGCTACTGGTTAAGATGGCGGCAGAGTAAAAAGCAGCTACTTATCCTCTCCTAACCGGAATATACAGGACTCTTCAAGAAGACATAAAAACAAATCCAGGGGAACAAAGGGACCCCAAACAGGGTGCAGCGTTGGAGGTACATGGAATGCTATAAAGGGGTGAAATAGCTCTCACTAAAACGCGAGCTGAGCAACCCCCTCCCCCACCCCACACCACCTACAGTCCCAAAGCCAGCCCACAAGAGTTAGAGCAAGTTTGGGGCACGGATTAAGTCCTTGGAAGCTACCTGAGGTCACCAGGGCCTGCTCCTGAGAGCAGCAAGACTTAAGACCCCAAGAGGCTAAAGAACATGTGTGGACTTTGAAAAATAAATAGGAACAAAAAGGAATACACTTTCTTTTCAGCTGCACATGATACATTTACAAAGATTGACCATGTAATAGGGCATAGAAACATTGCAAACAAATGCAAAAGAGCAGAAATAATAAATGTAACCTTCTCAGACCATAATGCAATAAAAATAATAGTTAGTAAGGGCACCTGGACAAGGAAATCAAAAACTAATTGGAAATTAAATAATATGATTCTCCAAAACCAATTTGTCAAAGAAGGAATCATAGAAACAATCAACAATTTCATTGAAGAGAATGACAATGATGAGACATCCTACCAAACTCTGTGGGATGTAG
>NW_025380052.1:0-5838 GCF_016433145.1 Gracilinanus agilis | reverse complement strand
TATTATATATATTATTATAATATATACATATTGTATATATTATATAATATATGCATATTGTATATATTATATATATTATGTTATATCTTTTATATAACACATATATATCTAACACATATATTGAAATTTAGAATGTTAGAGAGTTGCCTAGGGCACTTGAAAGGTTAAATAATGATCAGAGACCTAGTAAACATTTGAGGCAAGACTTGAACTCAGGCCTTCCTGACTCCTCTAATCCAAGTTGCCTCCAATGACTCTTAAAATCTCCCAGGCAGTGACCCAGAGTTTCAACTCTCCTTGTTGGCTTGCACAAGGGAGGATTCCCATGTGGAAAATGTCATTCAGAATATGCCTCAGCACACACCCCAGTCATGTGCATGGGAACTCCCCCACTGCACAGAGTTTGTCAAAACAATCTGGGATTCATGCCTTGGGAAGTTGTTCTGTGATCCTGAACCCGAGTCATGCTGAACCTTTGCAGACTATTAGGGTTTGATCCTCAGGAGCCTACGGAGAAAAGCCAACAAGTTGTCCAAGAAGTTCACGGACCAACTTAAAATCTAAAGGAAAATAAAAATTTCGATGAATGTTGTCTCATTAAGAGAGACCATGTCTTCTTTCCCTTAAACTAGTCATCTCTTCATCTTTTTTTATTCAAAAAATTCATTCTTTGTTTATAAATTATTTTTAGTTGTGATAATCCCATTTCAGCCAACCAGGGCAAGTATCTTAATCCAGGAAACCAGACCATCCTTATCCAAGCCAGATTTGAACAGGGGTGTAATTATTTGGAGGTCAATATTATTGTGATTCTCATTTAATAGATATCTCAAAATAAATACCATAAAAAACAGGATGAGATTAATTTATTTATCAATCATTTACCCATTGTAATTCACTTGAGACATCTCTTCGTTAGTGTAAGAAGCATCTAGAGGTAGGATGTACTGAATTTAGACTCAGAAAAGATGTGGGTTTGATTCCTCGCTCTGTGAACCTTAGCCAGACTGGATCTTCAGTAGGGTCTTTCCATGGTCAAAGATATGTGTGTAACTAAATATTATGGGCTAGTATCAAAACATCTTCCCATTTGAAGTCTCTTTCCTGTTGTGATGAGCACACACCTTTCTTTGAAAGGCAGCCTATGACTCTAATAATTTTAATTGAGAGATTTTTTTTCTTTTCTCCCATTTAATAAAATGAGAAATTTTGCCTGTTCAAAACTTTCACCCATTAACAACATCCTGTTTTCAAGAGAAATCCTTCATATACTTAAAGAGAAAAACATTCCTCAACACCTATACCTTCTATTCTCTAGGTTAACCAACTCCAGTTGGTTCAGTTGAACTTCATGTGGGATAACTCTTCACTACTCCAATGACCATCCTTGAGTCATCCTCCAACATTTTTATTTCCTTCATTCAGTGGGTTTCCCAAACGAAAATTTAATTCTTGAGAAGTGATCTGAACCAGGCGGAGGAGACAACAGGACTGATAATGCAGTGTTGAAGGAGGAATACTTCATTCATTCGGAATCAAAGTTCCAGGGGTTGAATTCTAGTTATCTTTAAGAGGCAGCTTGGTTGCATGGTCGAGAGTCAGGAAGACCTGGGTTTAAAGCTGGCTTCAAATACTTTATGGCTGTTTTACCCTGGGCAAATCACTTAACCATTATATGCTTCAGATTTCTTGTCTATTAAATGGGAATCAGAGTAATATCTAACTCCAAAGTTGTTATATGGATCAAATGACAAAATATGTAAATATCAGCATGGTGTCTGGTACATTGTTGTTCAGTTATTTTTCATTCTTATTGCCCTTTTGGTGACTCCATTTGGGGTTTTTCTGGCAAAGATACTGGCGTAGTTCACCATTACCTTCTCCAGCTCATTTTTCAGATGTAGAAACTAAGGCCCACAAAGTGAAGTGACTTCTCCAGGGTCACATAGGAAGTTGTGTATGAGGCAGAATTTGAACTTGGAAAGATGACTCTTACTGACTTCAGACCTATCACTCTATGCTCCGTGCCACCTAATTACCCTTGTTCGGCATGTAGTAGATACTTAAATGATTAACAAAATACATTTGTGACCTTGGACAAGTCATTGAAACTTTCTTGGATTCAGTTCCTCTTCTGAAAAATGAAGGGATTGGAAAAAATGTATTTTTGAAAACCTTTCCCATTAGAGAGTTATGATATAATTCCCTTCTTGAATATTATGTTTCTATTAATAAAATCTATGCTCATATTGATCTTTCCCCCCGCCTTGTTATATTATACAGACTCCTTTTGAGCATGGAGTTTACTAAACTTTCCTTCCCAGTAACTTGGACATATTCAAATGGAAGAATTTTATCACGCTACATCTCCCCTGTAGTGGTTGCATTGATTTTTTTGAACCCAAATAAGATTTTAAACTTATCTTTCTCCTTTAGATTTTTCTGAATTCTGAAATGAGAAACCCTCAGCTAGACTTATTCCTCCCAGAGCCTTTGACAGAAACCAAAGATTACACAGGTTAAAATGAAGGTCTCTGATCATTCTAGTTTTTGCTCCTACTGTACCAGGAGTTCTTTCTTTAAAGACCATCGGAAGAGGCAGCTGGGTGACTCAGAAGATAGAGAGCCAGCTCTGGAGATGGGAGGTCCTAGGCTCACATCTAGTCTCGGATACTTCCTAGCTGTGTGACTCAGGGCAAGTCACCTAACTCAGTTTCTAGCCCTTACCACTTTTTCTGTCTTAGAACCAATACATAGAATAGATTCTAAGACAGAAGAGAGGGTTTAAAAAGAGAATTTAAAAAACATGAAGGCCATTGGCAGTTAAAATTTCTGTCGCTGTTAACCTCCCTTGGACTGCTTTTTCATTTCATAGCACTCTTCAGGATAATTATTTAAAATGTAAAAAGGAAATGAATAATCTTATTTCAATTTCCTAATTACCACATACTCTCTAATTTCTCCTACAGATCAATGGAATAAGACAATTTATGATATTTAAACTAAAAAATGTTTGCTATTATTTTAGGTTGTTAAAGTCCATTAAGATACAGATATCACCAATTACCTCCCTTGGACCAGAAGTTAGGCATGGAAAGAAGACCCTTCCACCCTAGAGTGCCCAACGTTTCTTAGACTTCCAAAACAGGAATATGGTAGAAAGAACACAGGCTTCATCTGAAAATTTTTATTTAATTAATTAATTTAGAAGATTTTTTCTTGGTTACATGATTCATATTCTTTCCCTCCCCTTCTCCCACCCTCCACCCCATAGCCAACAAGCAATTCCACTGGGTTTTACATGTGTCACTGATCAAGACCTATTTCCATATTATTGATAGTTGTACTGGGGTGGTCGTTTAGAGTCTACATCCCCAATCATGTCCCATCGAGCCAGGTGATCAAGCAGTTGTTTTTCTTCTGCGTTTCTGCTCCCACAGTTCTTTCTCTGGATGTGGATAGTTTTCTTTCTCATAAGTCCCTCAGAAGTGCCTTGGGTCATTACATTGTTACTAGTAGAGAAGTCAGTTACATTCAATTGTGCCACAGTGTATCTGTCTCTGAGAACACAGGCCTTAAAGATGAAACATCTCATTTAACACTGTCTCTGATACTTGGTGCCTGTTTTAGCTTCAGCAAGCCTTTCCCTTCTCTGAGATTCAGTAATCACATGTGGAAATGAAGGGATCGGATTTGATGTTTTCTGCCTAAGATTACTTCCAGGTTTGAACTATATAAATAAACAAACAAATAAATAAATAAACAAACAAACAAACAAACAAATAAATAAATAAATGAATAAGTGGATAAATAAATAAATATTACAGGGGTAGGAATTTACAATATTTGCTAATTAAGAAATATGTCATTAACAGAAGAGAAATCAAGGAATATTCTTTTTTTTTAGAATGGCACTCTTAATATATGAGTGTTTTTATTTTCATTTCTCTGATTAGAAGAATATGTCATTTTATTGAGTAATTAGGATGTCGTTAACTGGCAGAATTTTTCATATTGGGTCCAATTAGCAGAAAAAATAATAAGAAGTAGAGTATTTTCTAATTTTATTTACTCAATGTGTGAGGTAGGGGACAAACTTAATTGGTTGCTTCTATGTAGAAAATCTCTTCATAAGGAAATTCTCTTGTATCAGTGAAGGATGGCACCTGCCGTACTCCATATTGTCATGAGAAGTTGTCCAAAGCACTCAAAGACTGACTTGCCTGGAATCATTTATCTAGTATTTACGAGTCAAAGATTGAACTTACATCTTCCTAACTATGAAAGAGGCTCCATCACTGCTTCACACATGGCCTTTTATCTAAATATCTCAAATGCTTCCCATGGAAACAACTCAATCATCTACTTCAAACATTTGTTCTAATTACTTCATATTTTTCTTTGATTTGCTTAATGTTAGCATTTCCATTATGGGTGCAATCCCAACTACTATCATGATCCCATCAAGTGGAATTCTTGTCCATGAATTCTCAGAAGAGAATCCCTCCCCAAAAGGTTACAGGATGACTTATAATCATTTCAGTGTTTCTTTTTCAATTAAAAAATTAAAATATTGATTCCCAACTTTGATCTTCATGATATCTATATTTCACAATTGATCCATCCTCTCTGACCTTCCCAAAGAGCTATCCCTTAAAATAAAGGATAAAAAAGAGGAAGAAAATGAGTTCAGCTAAAGTACCCAACATTACATGAATCATATAGAGTGTTCCACACTCCTAATTCCTACCCTCTATAAGAAAGCAGAGGAAGTTACACACTCACACACAGACAAATGGAAAATGATTCCTATGAAAATATAATGACCAAGTTTGGCCCCAAAGAAGGGCCACTAAAGGCATAGTTGCTCTTTGAATCATTCAAGGATAACTACATATGTTATCCTTCCCTCTCTCTCTTTCTATGACCAGCCCATCTCATTTTCCAGTTATATATGAATCTGATAATATATTTCCTCCATTTTTCATAAGGTAATCAATTCCTACCATGAAGTATAGTATGCACACATATATATGAATATATATACTGTAAAGTGGAAAAGGGTTTTTTTGGATTGAATACATTAAAGATTGGTCCCCAGAAGACTGAACAATTATTGATCCTCAATTAAGAATAATCTCAAGTCAAAATTGACTTTTATGGAAGTTTATTTACAATTAAGAAGAGAGAGAGAAAGTAAGAAAATTAGAGAGAGAATAAGATAGGATGAGTGATCTTACACACGGAGTAATTTGCTTTGGCCCCTGGCTCAAACCAGGTAGATTTAACTAGACCTTAATTGGAAAAGGTCAAGCCTTGAGCCAAGGGCCTGAGGCCCAAAGGCCCTGGAGGCGAATGAAGCAAAGCTTCAGTCACAGTCTCTTTGAAAGTAAAGTTCATGAAGAGAAGTTCAAGAAGATTCAGTCTTAACACTCACCATGTGGCACAGTCTCAGTCACAAACCAGCAGAGCTCCCGCAGGTTCCCTTCACAAACCAGAAGCCATCCTGACTCACTCAACTCCCTCTTTTTTTAAAGGTGTCACTTATGTGGCACTTCCTGTGTCTCCCTCCTAGTTTGCGTGTCCAATCACAACAGGTGCTTCTCTTAGGACTGCCCATGGGGCAGTCAGTTGATTCTGATTTGTTACTCATTCTAACACATGTGGGTTATGGACCTCCCCGACTTGTGAATCAAATGGTGATGTTTACATCTTTGGTGATTAAATCTAAGCAAGGGCAGGGTAGATTTAATCTCATTATTACAATACTTATATATATATATATACATACATATATATGTATGTATGTATGAAGACATATATTTGTGTGTATATATA
>NW_025380051.1:0-7039 GCF_016433145.1 Gracilinanus agilis | reverse complement strand
TAAAAGTGCAATGGTCATCCAATGGGCATCAGAGATCATAGGCATGTGCCACCACACTTAACACTTACCTTCTTTCTCTCTCTATTTCCTTGATTCCTGTTTCAAAGTCCATTGGGTTTCCCATTTTCTTAAAAGAACATGATCAGAATCTCGATGAATAGTCAGCAAGCATTAGACACAAGTTAACTTGTTTAGCATGTTCTATCTTGAAACACAGCTGTTGGAAGACGATACTAGGGCTGTGATGGCAATCCCAAACATCAGCATCTTCCCTCCAAACTGTGCTGGAATTTTCCACTTGGGGGTGGAGTGCTTTTCCAAGGCTGGTCTTGGCCTTGAGCTGTGTTGGGACAATATCAATAAGTAACAGGTTGGGGGCTGTTCCTGTACTTCTTTATTTGAATCATAAATAAATGATATTTGTATTCATGATAACAACTCTGAGTGTTGGGAGGGTGAGAGGAGGAAAGACAACTAGTTTTTGCCTCACTCAACACTCAACTTTCATTTCCACATTTCAATTTACAGCATGGTGGAAGCATATCTTTGTTCCTTAGGTGTGGATGAGAGCCTTTCAGCTCTGCCAGGTGTTGGGTTATGTGATCATAAACTGAAAACTACAAGTAAACTTAGATCAGAGGCTATTATTTATTTACATCAATGACCTTATTAGCAATCTGGTGAAGTCTTTGAATGCCTTCTCAGAATCACGCATATTTTTTAAATACATAAAAGATACAGGATTAAAAAGGAAAACAATTAGAATGCAATACAATCCTTCTGTCTTTCTATCTCTCTCCCTGTTTCTCCATCTTTGTTTCTCTGTCTCTTTCTCCCCATCTCTTTCTCTCTCTTGGTCTCTGTCTCTCTTAATATGAACTCCACAAATTCCTAAGAATAGATTCTAGAGTAAAACTTCTGCCTTTGAAATTCATAGTCTGGAAGAGAGCTCAGAAGCCATCTAGTATAACCTTGTCATTTAATAGATGAGGAAATTCAGGCCTGGAGAACTTGTCACTTACCCCAGGGTAAGACATATAGTAAGTGGAAAAGCCAAGATTTGAATCCAGATGCCATGACTCCAAATTTAAGATTTTTTTCCCCCTACTGCATCATAGAGCCCATAGATAATTACTGCATCTTACAGTCCTTGCTTCCAAATACTCCTAAAAATCTTCATGGGCTCTTTTTGGGGGGCTAGTTGACATTCTAGTTAGGCTTGTCAACCTTGGGAATGTCAGGATCAATTGCCATTCTCTTCATTCAAAGAGATTCCCAGGCTCAAAGGAGGACTAATTGGCATGTGTGAAGTTGATAAATACATAGCTACATGTTTGCATTTAGGATATATAATCTTTTGAGGGATGGATGTCAGTAGAGTTTAGTGCTGTTGAATTTAATATATTATTCCTACATTAACAATGACTAATTAACCTCAAAAGCCAGATGTCCACTGATAGGTTAGATTTTTCTCATTCAGAAATAGGATTTTAGGGATTTAGAGCTGGAGATCTCAGAGACCATCTAGTCTTACTCCTTTTCATTTTACAAATAAGAAAACTGAAGGTGAGAAAAATATGCTTATTTATTCATGGTTATAGAGTAATTTAAGTATAGAGCAAGATTTCAGTCCTCTGATTCCTAATCTAATACACTTTTTCATGTTTTTTGTCTTTTACTTTAAAAAAATATATTTTACATTAAAATACCCTTAATTCCCACCCTTCTCCACTGCCCCATTAGAGAAGGCATCATTTGGCAAAAAGAGTTCTTTCTCTGGAGGTAGACATATACCAGCCATTCTTCAACCATATTTCTGTTGCTATTTATAATGTTCACCTGATTCTGCTGGTTTCACTGTACTTAATTTCATATAAATAATACACATCGTCTTACATCTCATGAGTTTTTGCTTAAATTTATAGTACAATAATAATGCATTTCTATAGTTTTAAGAGTAATAAAAACATTTTTCTCATATCAACTCTGTTGTTATGAGTTGTACATGTACTATTATCTTTATTTTATCATGAACAAACTGAGATTTGGTTAGGTTAAGTGATTTGTCCAAAATCTAAAGGGAAACAAATATGTGAGAAATGGATTTGAAACCATTTCTCTTGGCAGTGGGTTTGACAGTCTTTTGAGCAGATCATGTGGTGTTTCTATGGCTTTACGTCTTTTGAATTAGGAATAGCACAAATATCTGTGTAACACAGGTGAATGAGGCTCCCAGACTGTACCATCTATCATGTTTTTCAATTAAAATTTTATGCTAAATTTAACAAACACCAAATAAAGTTGGCATTTCCATATACATAGTAAACATAAAAAGAGGATCGGACATGAAACTACAAGACCAAATGACTTTATTAAGATAATGAGAATGTTGGAAAGTAACATTTTTTTAATCTGTCTTAAAAACAATACTGTGTGTTGGTTCCAAGACAGAAGAGCAGTAAGGGCTTAGACAGTGGGAGTTAAGTGACTTGTCCAGGGTCACCCAGTTAGGAAGTGTCTGAGGTCACATATGAATCCAGGAACTCCTGTCTCCATGCCTGGCTTTCAATCTACTGAGTCAGCTAGCTGCTCCCATGTAATCATTCTTAAAAATGCATCCTTTGGTGCATTAGATTCTTCATTTTCATATATGTCTCCCTGTCTCTGTACTTGTTGTCTATCTCTTTCTATCTCTTTATCTCTTTATTTTTCTCTTTATTTCATCTCTTTTTTCTCTTGTCCCAGCTAATTTTTCTATGTTATAATAATTTAAAAGACTGATGTGTTCCCTTTTTGAGGGGGATGGTTCAAAATGAATATTTGACTCTGATTTGTTTTGTAATAAGCCATGGAAAAGGCAAATGCTTTTGCTGAGTTCCTTCCATTTTTTCCTCACCACTCAGTCCATGGAGAATTTGCCTGTGTCTGTGTTGGAATGCAACCCCTATGGCTAGATTCTCTTGGCTGGATTTCAGGAGCATCCCGAAATTGTTTTCAAGTAGAAAATACCCAAAATCAATATCCTGGAAGAAAGAGGCCACAGTGATCATTTGTTATTAATGTATGTACCACAGAAAAAGGCAAACAAATATATAGCCAGCTTCCTCTAGAGTCAAGTCAGAACCAGAAATTGTTGGATTTTTTTTTTAGCCAGGATATGGCAAGTCCTGAAACAAAGGCAGCTCTATAGCATATCTCCTTTCATCTACTGAATTCCAAGTAATTCTTGCAGCAAACCCTGATTTTGGAAGAAGTGGTATTGTGTTGCTTCCTTTATGGCCAATTATAGTCAAGTCGCCATACTCTTTATCCATCCTCCTCACTCTCAGGTTATGAGTGCCTGATTTAATTGAGGTTGGTTATTATACTTCACTCTACATTTAAATAAGAACAGACATGATCAGGCATTGGGGTACATATCTATAATTCCTGATGCTGGGAAGGCTGAGGCTGGTGGAGTCCTGGAGCCTGGGGATTCCAGGACTAAAGTAAGGCTAATGCTGATTGGGGATCCATACTACCACAAAGAGGCTGGGATGTGAAGAGACATCAAGCTGCCTTAGTGAACCCAACCAGATCAGGAAAAAACAAAACGAAAAAAAAACAAACAAACCCAGAACAAGTGAAAGCTTCTGAAGCAGCTAGAGAGAGCAGTGAATAGGGCACTGGGCTAGAGGCAGAAAGCCCTGGATTCAAATCCAAGCTCAAATACTTAAAACTCTGGATGACACTGGGCAAATCATGTAAGCTCTATTTGCTTCAGTTTCCTTCATTGTAAAATGGGGGTAATAATAGCATCTAACTCCCAAAATTGTTGTAAAAATTAAAGAAGATAGATTTGATTTTTGTTCCTCCCCAGTAATATTAAATATTTTATTGTATTTCCCCTCGGCTACATACAGAAACAATTATTAACATTTGTTTTCTGACATTTTGCAATCCACATTTTCTCCCTCCTTTCCTCCCCACCTCCCAGCTCCCCAAGATGGCAAGCAATCTGATATAGGTTTATACATGTGCTATCATGTAATACATATTTCCATATTCATCATGTTGTGAAAGAAGACATATATTGCGCATACACATAAAAACTCACAGAGGAAATAAAATTAAAATTGGCATGTGTTGATCTGCATTCAGACTCCATCAGTTCCCTACAAGATTTGTTAAGTACTTACCACAATTCCTGGCACATAGTAGGCACTTATTCCCTCTTTTCTTTCATATCAGTCAATATTGACATTGACCTATTAGTGGACACTAAACTTCTAACCTGGGCAAGGTAGGTAGACCCAGTCTCAAAAGAGAACAAATAAAAATAATAATTGATATACTTTATTTTATACTGTATTTTATTATATTTTACTATATTTTATTAAATACTATTATTTACTATATTAAATTAAATACTAAATTAAAAATTTTATAAATAAAATAAATTAAAATACAAAATTAAATATTAAATGCTATTCAGACTAAAGACAACCAAACACATAGGCCACATGTGACAACATTCTGCATCTGTAATTAAGGCAGGGAGTTACATTTCTCAGCTTCTCTAACAGCCCATAATTCTATCCTGTCAAGACTTTCTGGATCCTAATTTTATTATCCTCCACCTTAGTTTTCCTACCAACTTTGTGTCGGCCACAGTTTTGACAAGATTGCCATTTTATTACTTTTAAAAGTCATTGATTGGAAAATATTGTCCTTGGGGGCATTCCTCTAGTTTCTCTCACGAGGATGACATTGATTCATTTATTATGACTTTTGGGGTTTAGTCATTTAACAGATTTTAGATCCACCTACTGTGTAACATTCAGCTCATAACTTTGCTTCTTGTCTCCAAGTACATGAATAACCACTTTGCCAAATGCCCAGCTAAAATTCAAGGATAGTATTTCTGTGACGTTCCTCTGATATACCAGTCTACAATTACCTTGTCAAAAAAGAAATTAGCTGGATAATTCAGTCATAACTTGTTTTTGATGAACCCACAGGAATAGTCTGGCATGGGGAAGATGTGAATTGAAATGTGGATTCAAACATTAAGCAAGTTACTTAACCTCTGTTTACCTCAGTTTCCTCAACTATAAAAATGGAGATAATGTCGGCAGCTACCTCCCAGGGCTGTTTGGAGCATCAGATGAGATAATATAATAATAATAATAAATAAATAAAAATAATACAAAGAGCGTAGTACAGTGCCTGGCACATAGGAGGTGCTAGATAAATGCTTTCCCCCTTTCCTATATTATCACTCTTTTTTTTAAACCTTTACCTTCTTTCTTACAATTGATACTACCAGCTCTAAGACAGAAGAGTGTAAGGGCTAGGTAAGTGACTTGCCTAGGGTCTCACTGATTTGAATCTGGGACCTTGGTCTCCAGTGCTGGTTCTCAGTCCCCTGAGCCACCTAGCTGCCCCCTTCCATATTATCTCTTGATGATTACCACCTTCCTCTTTACAAACTCAAAACCATCCCTTTGAGCATGTATAGATCTTGTCTATATTAAAACATTAATTAAATTATATAATTTAGATATAAAATATTAAACTAAATTAAGTTAAAATTATTAAAAATCTAAATTTACTTAGGTTGTATCTACTTTACACCTAGGATTATTTATAGCTTGCATTGGGAATAAGTCTGGGAATTGTCTGCCCCGAATTCTGTCCATTTCACAACTGCATCTAGGGAATGGGTCAAATAATCCCCACCACCACTCTTGTCTATTGTTCTAACTTAAATATAACCTGACTCTGATAAGTGCCTGCTTTTGCATTTATATTCATGGCACTTTCCTAGAAGAAATAGGAAAGTACTATTTAAAACTTGGAAGAGAGGTACCAGAAAGTATCAGACGTAGGTGTGGGCATGTGCTGGCGTCAGCTTAAAGTGGATTGCCAGGGCCGATGGTGAATTTTAAAGTGGAAGCATTTACCCCTTGGAAGTTGGCAAACTACAAATCAGGGTCTGTTTTTTGATTGTCTGGATTTAAAAAGTGATGGAGAAAATGTTAATAATGTCATTTACATTTTCCTGAATATTATTTCCCTACAGAGAGGCACTTGTTGAACATTTACCAACATATCACTGCAAGTGATTTACTTACTTATTTACTAATTGTCGACACTGCCATCCATAGAGACCATTAGCCTAGGTGTTAGGGCAGTATGGACAGAAATGGACCTTACAAAAAACCCTGTTTTTGTATAAAACAATCTTTGTTCCTATCAATAAAATCAGTGAAGAGAGAACTATATACACATAATACAAGAAAACAAACCAAAAAAAAACCCAAAACATTGCCTATGGGGTAAATTAATAAATGGAGAGTTTAGAGAGAATACAAAATCACAGTTTTTGTTCTGTCACTTTCAGTTGTATACAACTCTCTGTGACCCCATTTGGCTTCTTCTTGACACAGATACTGGAATAGGTTGCCATTTCCCTTTCCAGTTCATTTTACAGCTGAGGAAACTGAGGCAGACAGAGTTAAGTGACTTGCCAGAGTCACACAACTAGTAAGTGTCTGAGGCCAGATTTGAACTCGGGAAGATGAATCTTCCTAATTCCAGGTTCATCTCTCTACCTACTGCTGTACTAGATAGTTGCCCACAGTAATAGGTATCATTTCACAAATCAGATTTCAAGAAAAAAATGTAGCACAGTAAAATGAATGATATCTTTAAAGTCAAAGAACTTAGGTTCAAATTTTGCTTCTATTATTATCTTTTTAATCTTGGCCAAATCTTTTTAATTTCTCTAAAGCTTAGTTTATTCAAGTTTAAAATGAAGCAGTTGGACTATAGTTACTCTTTTCCCCCCCAACTCTTAGAAAATCGATACCGTGTATTGATTCCAAGGTAGAAGTGGGGTAAATTCTAAGCAATTAGGGTTAAGTGATTTGCCCAGGGTCACTAGAAAGTGTCTGAGACCATATTTTAATCCATGACCTCCTATCTCTAGACCTGGTTCTCACTTAGCTGCCCCCCATAGTTACTCTCAATGTCATATATATATATATATATATAT
>NW_025380050.1:0-6754 GCF_016433145.1 Gracilinanus agilis | reverse complement strand
AGAGAGAGAGAGAGAGAGAGAGAGAGAGAATGCATAATGGGGATATATATATATCCCCATTATGCATTCTCTCTCTCTATATATATGCCCTTTTGCCATCAGATAAAAAACAGGCTTATTTTAGAGCTCCTAACTCTGCCCCTTGTGCACTCATATTGTTGGGTAATGAACCATAACACAGTGTCTCAGATTCAGTGACTGACCACTGAAGCCCCTGTAAAATGGATACCATTCTGCATGAAAGACAAACTGTCTGTATAAAGTATAAGGTCAGGATTATCCAATGGTGTATCTTTCAAATCCTGCCTTGGTTGTTCAATTAATTGGACTACTTCAGTACAGTCATGCAAAAGCTCTCCATTTGTAGGCAAATTGGGTAGTAGTGTAGCCAGGTTTAAAATACTACACTTATTAATTTGTATGTTTTCATTCTTAAGAAGAACTATATCATATTTGGCTATTCATTGGTCAGAAAAAAGCCTGAGTGTGATATTTCAACATAAGGGCTTCAATTTGGTGTGGACAAAAAAATGTCAGTGGGCACCCGAAAACTAAATTTGCAGACTTTTGCACTAACAATGCAACAGCAGCCATTCCATGCAAACATGGAGCTATCCCAGCTGCAAAAGGATCTAGCTGTGCACTGTAATATGCAATTGGGCGATAATTTGGCCCTAAAGTCTGTGCAAGAACACCTGAAGCTATCTTTCCACTCATGAACAAACAGCACAAAAGGTTTTTCATAATCTGGGATGCCAAGTGCTGGAGCAGATAGAATTGCTTCCTTATGTTTTGTAATTGCCTGTAGATGTTTGGGCTTCAATTTGAGTGGTTCAGATTCTGTATCTCTTGTTAAATCAGTAAGTAGTTTTGTCAATTCACTGTACCCAGGGATCCATGGTCTGCAGAAACCTGTTGTCCCTGGTATGACTCTTAGTTGTTTTCTAGTCTTTGGGGCATGTAGCTTCTGGATGACTGCTATACATTTTTGGGAAATGCTTCTGGGTTCAAATCTGGCCTCACATTCTTCCTGGATGTATGACCCTAGACATATCACTTAATACCCATTGCCTAGCCCATAGATGGTGAACCTTTTAGAGACTGAGTGCCCAAACTGCATTCTCATACCACTTGTGAGTTCTCCCATGGGACTGCTGGGCAGAGGGGTGGGTGATGGGAGAAATATCCTCAGGCATAGTGGAAGGGGGAAGGGAGAAGTTCCCTCCATTGTGCATGCCATAGTTTTGCCAACATGGGCCTAGACCTTACCACTCTTCTGTCTTAGAACCCATACATAGAATTGATTCTAAGATGGAAGGTAAGTTAAAAAAAAAGTTAATCGACCATGCTTGGGAATTATTGATCATCTTTAAACTTTCTACCAAGACTGAACAAGATGAGACAGTACCTGGTGTCATTCCTAAGACTCAAAGAGTCTGGGAACTGAAGGTAACCCAGGCCTAACCTTTCTTGATTATACACAGGCAGAGGCAGACAGTCCATTACACATTACACCCTGAGTAGGACCACTGCTGCCCACCCACCTACCTTTTCCTTCTTGCCGTTTCTGTATGGCAGATACTCTTGTGGAAAGGAGATATGTTTATACCTTTTATTTACAACGAGCTGAAACTTGGCCCAGATTCTACCCACTACTCCCAGGGCTGAGCTCTGGGGCCAGCTCTACCTGTTCTCACTTGTGAGCATCCTTCAAATACTCAAAGTTAGCTATGCCTTCTCTTTGCTAAACATCGCTCCCCCTTCCCCTGCTCCCTCCCACCCTAATTCCTCCCATTGATCTGATCTTCATATGATAGGATCTTTAGTCATTTCTTCATCCTGGATACTCTCTATTTTATCAATGTCCTTTTTATACTATAGCTTCTGGAACTGATTGCTATAAAATATGCTTGTGGCCTGTCCAAGGAAGCAGGGAGGGCAGGGAATAAGTTTGTTCTTCCTGACTCCAAGTCCAAAGCTCTGTCCATTGTATTCTCTAGCTTTCTCTGCTTATTTGCTAATGATTCTCAAATTCACTTGTCCAGCCCTAACCTCTCAGCTGACCTCCAGTCTTGCTGGAAATCTCCAATTTCCTAGTGGACACCTCAAACTGGGTGTCCTCTAGATGTCTTTAACCTGATGTGTCTAAGAGTATTCTCCCGCCCTTCCCCCACCCCAAGCTATCACCCCTTCCTAACTTCCCTATTATTCTGCAGAAATACCTAACCTAGGAGTCATCATCCATTTTTCACTCTGTATTTTCTCCCTGTCCCCCATGTCCAATCTGTTGCCAAGGCCTTACCTTTGTAACTTCTCTTGTTTATGGTCCTTCTCTCCTCTGACATTGCTATTCCCATCCTGATGAAGGTCCTTCTGGCCTCATACCTGGACTATTGCATGTCTGCTGTTTGGTCTCCCTGACATGTTTCTCCTCACTTCAGTCCATCCTCTATTCAACTGCCACAGTGACCTCTCCTAAAGTGCAGGTCTGATCTCCCTACTCAGTAGACTCCAGGGGTTCCCTATCACCTCCTTGGATCAAATAGAAAATCCTTTACATGGCATTAAGGCCTTTCATAACCTGCCCTTCTCTCCAAACTTCTTATATCTTATAGTTCTTCCTTCCTTCCTTCCTTCCTTCCTTCCTTCCTTCCTTCCTTCCTTCCTTCCTTCCTTCTCCTCTGCTATCACATTTATTAGAAGGTAAGATTTGGGTGTGTGTTCTAAAATGGGTTATAGAATAAATACCTGTGCTTTTATAAAAGGAAGTCCATGTTTTATACAAAGTGCTCATTACAGGAAGTTGCAAAGTCAAAACACAGGGAAAGGAATAAGAACAGGACAGCCCTGTCTCCATTCCTATCCCTAAGATCTCAGCTAGGCCGCCCTCATTACTATTGGCATTTGTTATTGTCAGAGTCCAGATCTGTGGTCAGTCTTTCCTCTCCTCCTGTCCAGGGTATGGAGGGCTCCTGTTTTTTCATTATGTACATTGTGCCCAGAAGATGTCACTGAGAAGTCAAGGAATATAATACCCATTACACATATACAGTCATCCCAACATATTTCAACTTTAGCCATGTTCTGAAAAAAAAAAAAGCGAGGAAAATAAAGGAAAACAATATGGTTCAATCTTCATTCAATTCCTCCATTTTGTATTGGGAAGTAGATAACATTTTATTTCATATGTCTTTTGATGTTACAATGGATCATTGTATCATTCAGAGTTACTGTTTTTCACAATTGATTATCTTTATAGTACTGCTGTTACTCTTGATTATTCTGAGTCTGCTCACTTCACTTTGTATCAGTTCTTAGAAGTCTTCATCAATTTTCCAGCACAATAGTGTTCCATAATAGTCATAAACCATAACTTGTTCAATTATTTTCCAGGTGATTGGCATCTCTTTAGTTTGCCATTGCAGAGTTCCTTCTATGTCATTTCCCTCATTAAACTATGAATTCCTCCAGAGCAGGGACGGTCTTTTGCCTTTCTTTGTTGTCCCAGCATTTAGTACAGTGTCTTGCATATAATAGGTACTTAATAACTATTGGCCGACTGAAAAATATCTTGAGAAACTTTGTCAAATGTTTTGTGGAAGTCTAACTATCCTATATTTTTATCATCCTCTGAACCTTCTGGTCTAACTACCCTGTCAAAGAATCCAATTTTACTTGGGCATTTTGTATTTTTTTTTTCAATTTTCTTTTTGTGGTGTGAACTTTATAATCATCAGCATACACAAACATTTTTATATACATAAAACATAAAATTGTATATGAACCTATGAACTTCTATCTGTGGTTTAAAGTGTATCCTGAGTTTAATAAGATGATGTCAATGTGACTTCTGGAAGCCCCGAGTTTGCCCATTTCCCTTGGGAACTTGTCTTTAAGGGAAGTCCCAAACTGACTTTGTTTTAGATTGAACAAGAGATCTCCAGGCGTCCATTAAGTGTCTTGAATAGGAGTAATAGAAATGCTTAAATCCTCAATCACCCTTTTTGTCCTAGAAGTTTCCCTCATTGTATCAGAGATCCATTCCTAAGAAGACCAACACCTGGCAGGAACCGTCCTTTTTGTGCTAAGTTAAGCCATTCCCTGATACTCTAGCCTCTAGCTACAGCCTCTTTCCCAAGCCTGCTTGTAAACTGTCAGTGTATGTACAGAGTTTGCTGTACTTAATTCCCCAAAAGGTATATAAGGTGCCAAGTTCTATTGTTCTTTGGAGAATCATCTAGCTCAGTGATTCTCTCAGAGACACTATCCTCAGGGCCCCAGAGTTTTGACTCTGTTATTTAGCACTGGGCTATGGAAGTGAGTTTCACTCTCAATCTAAAGTACTACTACTACTACTACTACTACTACTACTACTACTACTACTATTACTACTACTACAACTACTACTTCTACTATTAAACATTTACATAGGGCTTACTATATCAGTCAATGCACTTTTCAATCATTATCTCATTTGATTCTCACAACAATCCTGAGAGGTAGATGCTGTTATTATCCTCATTTTATACTAAGAGAAAACAGATTTTCTGGGTCACATAAATAGTAAGTGTCTGAGGCTGGATTTGAACTTAGTTCTTGCTAACTTTAGGCCACTATACCATCTAACTGGACTTATTGCTAAGAAGCCAGTCTAGTTCTTTGTGATTGATGTGTCACTTTTAGACATTTACTAGTCATTTTCAAGGAATTGAATTCGTGTTCCCTGGATTATAGTTTTAGAGACTTGTTTTCTTTCTTTTTTTTGAAAATTGGGATAAGATTCAACCAATTCTGAAATACCTCTCCCATTCTCCATGCTCTTTCCAAGAACGCTGACTTGCTAATTCCTTTAGGCTCTGAGTCTGTAGTTTGTCTGGGGAGGGGTATGTGGGGTGTTCAAGGAAGACTAGAACTTCCAGTGTGAGGGCTTGCCAATCCTTTTTCAGGGCTGCCCCACCACCTTTGGTACCCATTTTTTCACCAAACTCCCACCTGTGGTCCCAAGAAGCTGTAGCATTTACAGTGGCCATGCTCTAGTAAAGCTGTCTTGGTTGACTGGCTCAACCAGGTGGAGGGTAACCGACAGGCCTCAAACCCTTTGGTAACCTGAGTGATGTCTACCCCTAGCATGCGAAGACTTCTGGTGGAATGAGTAGATGAAAACAATTTGTTCCAATGCTGTGGAGCACTTAGAGCTTGGTCAGACAGAAAAGGAGCCAAGGTCATCCCCTGTATTCTGGGCCATCGACAGTTGTCCTGACTTTTGCCTTGCCACTAGACTTCGATGACTTTGGAAGAGAGAGTGAGACTAATGATTTTGTGCAACTCGGCCTCTGAAATTCAAATCAAGATGTCATTGGTCCTCTTTAAAAGATAGATGTCTGGATCTAATGACTTGAACTCACTAAGAGCAGCTAGGAGCTTTCTTACTCTTCCCTAAGGAGTAGGCAAGACTACCTATAGGTTGTTCGGGGCCCTGGGCAATTTTTTTCTGGGAGGTCCTGTCCATATGAACAATTTGGTTAAAAGTGGATTACGTGGAATATTATTGCTTGGTGAGAAATGATGAGCAGGTTAAATTTTTTTTTTTTTAATTAGAAAGACCTACATGAAATCATGAAGAACAGGGGTGGCTGGTTAGCTCAGTGGATAGAGAGTCAGGCCTAGAGATGGGAGATCCTAGGTTCAAATCCGGCCTCAGACACTTCCCAGCTGTGTGACCCTGGGCAAGTCACTTGACCCCCATTGCCCACCCTTACCACTCTTTCACCTATGAGTCAATACACAGAAGTTAAGGGTTAAAAAAACAATCATGAAGAACAAACCAAGAAGAACCAAGAGAACATTCTATATATGTGAACTTTGACCTCAATAGAACCGATAAATAGAAACACAAAAGACATCCTTTATATATATATACATATACCTATTTTTTATTGGGTGAGGCCTTCTATGGTTTGGGGAGAGAGGAGACCCCTGGGAATTTTAATGTAACTAACTAACAAACAAATGAGTTAAAAATGCATTATAAAAGCCGACAGTCCATGTGAACATAGTGATTTTTCAATGAATATTTAGAATCATTGGTTTACAAACAAACATTCGTCTTTTCATCTATAAAACCCTGAACAGTACAGAGCTGAAATGACTAAATCTGGATTATTTTTCCAGTCTGTTCCATCACTCCAGGCTTGATAATATCCATTTGGGAGGCTGAAGAGCAAATCTCCCCACCATCGCCTCAATATTCACAGCACTATTAGTCAGCTGTTCCAGGAAAATGGTTTACACTGCTCACCTCACTTGTATGTGGGCTGCCGCAGTCTCTCCACAGGCCACAAATAGCCATGACTTCATTTTCAGAAAGTATTTTTAACATCATTCAATAACTAATATACCTGGAACAGCCCCTATCGGACCTCAATAATATACATTCCAAGAAAAATGGCAAATGTTGCCTTTTTGCAGATTTAAAGAACAGAACACAGGAAATACCACTTTGGGCAGAGAGGTAGCAAGGTGGACAGAGTGTCGGGCCTGAGTTTAATCTGGCCTAAGACATTTATTAGCTGGGTGACCCTGTAACAGACCATGGGTGGGACAAGAAAGCTCCCTCTTTCCCCCAACCCATATGGAAACTAACAGCTCCCCCCTCCAACACCTGCCAACCCTGGCAACACCCGGCAGAGCACCAGGACTTTTTTCCTCAGCCTGTCCTGCATGGCTGAGCATCAGGCCTGAGGACCCCCCCCCC
>NW_025380049.1:0-3344 GCF_016433145.1 Gracilinanus agilis | reverse complement strand
GCTATCTAACCCTACTGAGAAAGTCAGAAGGGATAAACCAAGGGGAGTAGGGAGTTGGGAGGTCATAAAAGGGAGGGGAGAAGAAGGGGGAGGGAACTTATTAGGCCTTAAAAATAAATAGGGGGAATAATAAGGGAGGGGGTAGAAAGGGTAGTAAATCAAGGGAGGGGACAAGGATTACTGGCTTAAAGCAAACCACTGGTTTAAAAGGAAATAGTGTAAGAAGAAGGAGTAGAACTAGGAGAGGATACCAAAATGTCAGCGAATACACAACTGATAATTATAGCTCTGAATGTGAATGGGATGAACTCGCCCATAAAAAGGACACAAATAGCAGAGTGGATTAGAAACCAAAATCCTACCATATGTTGTCTATAAGAAACACATATGAGGTGGGTGGACATACACAGGTTTATGGACTTTTGTACTGGCAGCAATGCTATGACCCAGGACAATTCTGAGGGACTTATGGAAAAGAACGCTACCCACATTCAGAGGAAGAACTACAGGAGTGGAAACAGAAGAAAAACAACTGCTTGAACACATGGGTTGAGGCAGACATGATTGGGGATGTAGACTCGAAATTACCACACCAATGCAACTATCAACAATTTGGAAATAGGTCTTGATCAATGACACATGTTAAAACCAGTGGAAATACACATCAGCCATGGCGGGGAGGGGGAAGTCGGGGGGTGAAGGGGAAAGTAAGAGCATGAAATATGTAACCTTGTTAACTTTTCAAAAAATAAATATTAATAAATGTTTTTAAAAAAAGTACATTTGACAAATAAAGCCCCTCTAGTACCAATACATTTTAAGATCACTGGTTCAGAGCCCTATATTGGAATCTGAAAAGATAAACCAATACATTTCAAGCACTTTATAAAAATAAGCTATGAAATTTGGCAGAAGACATTTGATTTCACTAGCATAGAGAGCTCTGCATGAGGAATTCCCTCTGCCAATATAGGTAGGCACCTTTTCTCCAATGTATCACCTTAGTGGGTTGCCTAAGCTGATGTGATATTAAGTGATTTATGCAAAGATTCACAGACAATATGTTTAAGATGTTCTACCAGAACCCAGTATTTAAAATGTACCTAATTAAGCACTCCAAATGATAGATCAGTAACCTAACTAGATGTTTTCTCAGATAACTGATGAGAGCCAAAGACAAAAGCAAAATGCCAAGTATAGGTGGAACTAAAGTCTAAGTAGTTTATAGGTCTTGAGATGACTAGATCTCATACAATAATTAAAACCAATCAAGACTGATACTAATCCAAAACTATTCTCTTCCTGATTCAATTGTTTTCTAGCCACTTCCTTTTCTGTAGAGGAAAATCAAATTTTTGGTATATTGCTTAATTTGGCTACAAGATTTTCTTCTTGTTCCCTTTTTATTCTTTGACTTGAAGGATTTCTCTCTGTATTAGGGATGCAATGCTGAGAAATTTATAAGTCACATAAAAAGGAAGAGGATGCATTTTTTTTAGGTTTCCAGAAAGTACATACCTAAAAATGGGGTGGGGGAAGCAGGTTTGAAAGAATTTGTGCTACGGATATTATGCTAGGCTACTAAGTGGTATGGTGGATAAAATCTAGGAGACAGAAGACCAGAATCTGAATCTTGGCTCAGGCTGCATGACTGAACCAAGGCAAATTATTTGACCCTTCCTATCATCAGTGTCCTAATCCTAATAGTGTCCTAATCCTAATAATAGTACATATTTCACAAGATGATTGTAAGGATCAAATGAGATAATAGGCATAAAACTCTTTGTTGACCTTAAAGCACTACATAATGTTGGCCTTTTAAATTGGTTTGTTACCTTTAAAGAGAAGATAAGACGGTCCCGAATGCAGTTCTCTTCAGTTTTGGCCTTTTCAACTTCCTGTTCCAGTTCCAAATGCTGTTTCCCTATTTGCTGCAGGATCTGCTCTCTCTCTTTTTCGATGTCATTCTTGAAGGATGCTATCCTTTCCTTGTACACATCCTCCAATTTTCTATATGGAAGAATGGTCAATAAATTGCTTTCAAATTGCCAAAATGCAGTTTACATCAAACCAGTTAAAAGTATGTATAACTTTATGTATAACTTTTTATGTATAACATATGTATAAATGTGAAAAATTAAATCAAAGGGATAAAAGGCATCTTGAAAAAATCATCTAATCTGCAGCCACACATAAAATAGTATAATGGCAACTAATATATCTTACTTTAAAAAATTATTTAAATTTTTTTTCTATGGTTACATGATTCATGTTGTCTCCCTCCCTTCTTCCCTCCCCCTCAGATAACAAACTATTCCACTGGGTTATACATACATTGTCACTCAAAATCTGCTTTAATATTATTCATTTTTCTAATAGAATAATCTTTTAAAACCAAAACTCCAAATTATGGACTCATATAAACAAGTAACAAATCATATGTTTTCTTCTGGATTTCTACTCAGGAACTCCAGTGAACTGGACACAGGCTTTGAAAGCCCTCAAAACACAATTCAAAAAACAATTAAGAGAGGCTGAAGAAAATTGGGAAAAGAACTTAAAAAGCAAAACAGGTCATCTGGAAAGAGATGCTCATAAACTAAGACAAGAAAATAGTGTCATAAAAACCAGAAACAACGAGCTCGAAAATGAGGCAAAGAAAGTGAAAGATGACCTACAAAGAATAACAGACCAAAAGGAAAAGGATGATCAATCAACAACTAGAAGCAAACGACTTCACAAGGCAGCAAGAGTCTATAAAACAAAATCAAAAGAATGAAAAAATTGAGAAAAATATGAAAAACCTCGCTGATAGAACAACAGACCTAAAAATGGATCCAAGAGAGACAATTTAAGAATTAATGGACTATTGAAAAATCATAGCAAAAGAAAAAGCCTGGACATCATTCTACAAGAAATTATCAAAGAAAACAGCCCTGACAAGAGATTGAAAGAATCCACAGATCATCTCCAGTATTAAATCCCCAATTGACAATTCCCTGGAATGTTATAGCCAAGTTTAAGAACTTACAGTCCAAGGAAAAGATACTACAAACTGCTAAAAAGAAACGAGTCCATTATTATGAAGCCACAGTTAGGATAACACAGGACCTGGATGCATCCACACTGAATATGATATTCCAGGAAGCAAGGGAACTGGGTCTACAACCAAAAATCAACCACCCCGCAAAATTGACTATATTCTTGCAGGGGAAAGTATGGCCATTTAATAAAATAGAAGACTTCCAAGCATTCCTGAAGACCTGACTTAAACAGAAAATTTGATACCCAAACACAGAACTCAAGAGAATCACCAAAAGGTAATTAGGAAAAGGAAAAAAAAA
>NW_025380048.1:0-4983 GCF_016433145.1 Gracilinanus agilis | reverse complement strand
GACAAAAAAATGCTAGCTACTACTATATTACTAATACTCTGGAGAGCTGCAGGTGAGTCACTCTAGTGAGCTTGTCCAGAGAGCCTCGGGTACCACCTGGTGGCCCCCACAGACACTGCTTCTCGGCAGCTATCTCAGCCCACCCCCAGGTACCATCAAGTGTCCTTGTAAAATGGGACTGGGGGAGTGAGGGTGGCAATTCCTTTCTGACAGTCCTATACTTCTCCTCCTTCCCATTAGAATGTAAGCTTTTGGAGGGCAGGAGCTCTAAGATTATTTAGCTCACTCACCAATACATATGGAATTGGCACACTCAGAAAAAATAAGCCATTCTCCCCATCTTTCCCTCTTTCTTAACCAGAGATGATACTATGCTGGGGTCCCTGTATGTTGGAATAGCTGGGAGGGCCAGAGTGGGAGGGTTCCAGAAGCTCAGAGGAAGAAGAGATCGCCTGGGCTGGGGCAGAGGGTGATAAGAGACAGAAAGGAAGATGGGAGGAAGAGAGGAGAGGTGCCAGGTGGGGCTGGGGGGAGGCCACCTCAGGCAATACCTGCATCTTCAAAATGACAGCAGGGGAAAGCAATAAATGTTGGAGGGGATGCGGCAAAATTGGGACATTAATGCATTGCTGGTGGAGTTGTGAAATGATCCAACCATTCTGGATGACAATTTGGAACTATGCTCAAAGGGCTTTAAAAGAATGTCTGCCATTTGATCCAGCCATAGCACTGCTTGGTTTATACCCCAAAGAGATAATAAGGAAAAAGACTTGTACAAAAATATTCATAGCTGTGCTCTTTGTGGTGGCAAAAAATTAGAAAATGAGAGGATGCCCTTCAATTGGGGAATGGCTGAACAAATTGTGGTATCTGTTGGTGATGGAATACTATTGTGCTCAAAGGAATAATGAACTGGAGGAATTCCATGTGAACTGGAAAGACCTCCAGGAACTGATGCAGAGTCAAAGATGCAGAGAACCAGAAGAACACTGTTCATAGAAACTGATACACTGTGGTAAAATCGATCAGTACTAACAGCAATGCAATGACCCAGGACAACTCTGAGGGATGTATGGAAAAGATGCTACCCACATTCAGAGGAAGAACTGCAGGAGAGGAAACACAGATGAAAAACAACTGCTTGAACACATGGGTCGATGGAAATATGATTGGGGACGTAGACTCCAAACGACCACCACAGTACATCAATAATATGGAAATGGGTCTTGATGGATGATACATGAAGAAATCAGTGGAAATGCAGGTCGACTGGGGGGAGGGGGAGAGTTGGGGGTGTTATAGCCAAAAAAGCTTATAGAAATACTATAGCTTATAGAAATACTATAGCTTATAAGAATATTATAGCCAAAAAGCTAAACTTGGCAACTAAGCAGGGGTTTTTTGGATAACTTCATGCCCGGCTCAAGCAGGGCAGTTATCTCTGGCTGACAGCCCCAGGGCCACAACTCCTCCCCTAGACAGAACAGCCTTGAAGATTAAGAATCATATCCTGTGGTTCCTGGAAGCATCCCTACTCCTTCTGTCTAGCTATTAGCTAACCCTAAGACAAAGGCACCTATATCCTAGAAACATATATATTTCCTCTTCTGAATGCACCACTCGGGATTCTCTTTGCACTGGCAATAAAGCTTTCTCCTGCTTTGATTGCTTTGTCTCGTGTGTTCCTCTGGAGGCCACCCCCATTTGAACCCTAACAGGGGGAGAGAGTAAGAACATGAATCATGTAACCATGGAAAAAAATTTTTTTCTAAAAAATAAAATTAAAAAAAAAAATACCTGCATCTTCAGAGAGTGGGGTCAGGAGGGGGGGTCCGATTTCCTGTTCCACCTCGTCTGGCTCATCTGCCTTCTCCTCTTCCTCCCCCAGCTCCTCCTCCTCCTCCGACTTCTGGTTGGGATTCACCCAGGTGCAGCGACCCTGGGGAGCCCCGGAACTGGATCAGGCTCCTAGGAGGTTAGAGGCAGGAAGCCCTGGGGCTCCGCTCACCCCCGGACTCGTCTTTTGGGAAGGTCCATGGGAGGGGGGGTGTCTCCCGATGCCCCCTCCCCCCGTGCCCGTCCTACCTGGGGCAGGATGTGCTGGGTGTGGTGCACCCAGTTGGCCAGGGAGTCCACGAGCTCTGCCACGGGGATGCCCTCGAAGTCGGGGTTCTCCTCGTAGGAATCGCGCCCGGCGCCGCCCTCCTCCTCCTCGTCGCCCTCCTCCTCCCCGAACTGGTAGAAGCCGAGCGGGCTGATCTGCGTGCCGGCCGAGATGCGGGCGATCTGCGCGCGCAGGTAGTTGGCCTCGATGCCGGGGAAGGGCGGGTAGCTGACGATGGGCGTGTCCAGGTGGCCGGTGAAGAACTTCTTGATCTTGCGGGCGTTGACGATCTGCGTGGGCGTGACGTGGGGCAGCTTGGTCCAAGACTGGCCCGGCTCATTGCACACGAAGTAGAGGAACTTGTTGGTGCCGGTGCGGCTGTCCTCGCGGGGGATCACGGGCGGCGGCTTCCACGTGGACTTGGGCGGCTCGTCCACCTCCTTCTCCTCCTCGTCCTCGCCCTCCTCCTCCGGGCGGCCCTCCATGCCCTCGGCCGCGCCCTCCACCAGCTCCTCCGCCTCCTCCTCCTCCTCCTCTTCCTCGCCCTCGCGGAACTCCACCTCGGCCACCAGGTAGTTGCGGTCGAGGCCCAGGATCTTGCCCCAGAAGCGGCACGTCTGGATGGGCTGCTGCTCCACCAGCTGCTTGAGCGACAGGAAGATGCGGAACGTCTCGTCCGAGTTCATCCCGACGCCCGCCTGCTCGAAGTAGAAGGCCGCCTCGATGACGTTGGGCACCGGGATGTCTGTCTGGGAGAGGGCAAGGGCAAGGGCTGGGCATCGAGATCGCCCTTCCCCCCCAGCTTCTGGAGGGAGGGACCGGGGCACCCCTCGAACCCAGAGCTCTGGCCGGCTCTCTCATGGGAGGGGGGCGGAGGGGGCCCGTTCTCTGCCTCCAAACCTTAACTCCCCCAATACGCGAATCCCCAGCGCCTACAAAGGGCTTGGAGATCCAGGAGAAGGAGCTGGAAAACCCAAACCCTTCCCTTCCGTCTGCGTATCTGTTCCAAGGCTGGGCAATGGAAGGGAAGGGACTTATCCAGGGTCACTTAGCTAGGAAGTGTCTGAGGCCAGTTGGAACCCAAGCCACGCGGAAGGGAGCTGGAGGGCGGACCCTCCTTAGAGTAAGGAATAAAGACCGTCCCAGAGTCCCAGGTTCCAAAGCAGCTCCCCGCTCGGCCTCACGGGGACCCGAAGGAGAATCAGGAGCGAAATCCAATCCTCCACCGTGAAGGGGGGATGGGAGGGGGCCAAGAACCCGGAGGCTCTAGGGGGGCCCCTTGGACATAAATGCCACCGTGTCGTGGGGCCATACAAGTATCCGAAGAGATGCTGCCAGAGACTGTCTCGGGTAACGGGAAGTGAAGCTGGGCTACGGGAGCAAAACTAGAAGGATTGCTACAAAGACTACCAGGCTGGTCAGCCCTGAAGAGGACCCAGAAGGCAGTGCGGGGCTGCCCCCTCCGCCAAAGACGGGGGCCTCCAGGAACCAAGAGCGAGCGCGCCTACTTCCCTGGCCGCCGTGTAGGGGGGCTTTTCTGCTTGACGGTTTGTTACGAGGGCGGGTCTTTAGAAAGCATTTCTCCGGGGGGCCTAAACGAGGAAAGGGAGGGGCCGGGTGGGCTGCAAACAACAAAAAAGAGGGCTCTGGAGCATTTTTGCTCAAGGCATAGAAGAAACTGGAAGGATATTCAGAAGGGAGTAGACCAGCAGGGCAGCTCTATTTTATTCTTTTTAATTTAAATTTAATTTAAATTTAAAATTTTCTTTTAAATCCTGCTCTTCCATTTTAGAATCAATAATAGCCCAATGGGGTCAAGTGACTTGTCCAGGGTCACAGGGCTAGGTCAGATTTGAACCCTGGTGCTCTAACCACTGCCACCTAACTGCCCTCACACATTACTTTCAAAACTGCACTGCTGGGCACCTAATTGACTCAGGGGATGGAGAGCCAGGCCTGGACACAAGGAGTCCTGGGTTCAAATTTGGCCCCAGACCCTTGTAACTGTGTAACCCTGGGCAAGTCACTTCACTTCAATTGCCAAGCCCTCACTGCTCTTCTGCCTTGGAACCTTCATCAATTCTTTTTTTTTTTTTTAAACCTTTACCTTGGAGTTAATACTGTGTATTGGCTCCAAGGCAGAAGAATGGTGAGGCCTAGGCAATGGGGGTCAAGTGACTTGCCCAGGGTCACACAGCTGGGAAGTGTCTGAGGTCAGATTTGAACTCAGGACCTCCCATCTCTAGGCCTGGCTCTCAATCCACTGAGCTACCCTGCTGCCCCCAGAACCTTCATCAATTAGAAAAGGAAGGTAAGGTAAAGGTTTAAAGAAAAAAAAGTAATGTGTGCTTCAGAGGAAGAACTGATGGCGTCTGAATGCAGACCAAAGCAGAATTTTTTTTTTGTTTTACTTTTTAATTTATGGATTGTTTTTTTTGTTGTTGTTGTAGTTTGGTCTGTGTTTTCTTTTGCAGTACAGCAAATACGGAAATATCTTGTGTGACTATAAGGAGAAGGGAGGAGACGACAGGAGGGAGAGCATGTGCAAGTCAACGTTTTTTAAAAACAATGTTAAACAGGAGGATTTCAGAAAGAACTGGAAAGAGCTACATGAACTGATGCGGAGTGAAATGAGCAGAACCAGGAGAATATTGTACACAGTGACTGAAACACTGTGGAGTGATCAACAGTAACAGACTTTGCTACTCTCAGCAATGCAATGATCCAAAGCAGTGCTGAAGAACTTATGACAAAGTCTGCTCCAGAGAAAGAACTGTTGGAGGCAGAATGCAGATGGAAGCGTGTGATTTTTTTTCACATGTGGAGTTTATCATATACTATTTTTTAAAGCAAGCAGTACACAATGGAGGCTCGTGGTT
>NW_025380047.1:0-8970 GCF_016433145.1 Gracilinanus agilis | reverse complement strand
ACTCTGTGCCTGAGCCTGGATTTGAACTCAGCTCTTCCTGACTCCAGATCCAACATTCTATCTATTGGGCCAACTAGCAGATGTTGGGAAGCTTCACCAAAGCTGGCTCCGATATAGGTTTTCTCTGCTCTTATAATCTTTTATTTGGAATAGAATTTACCAAATCTAAGACTTGGGAAGTGGTAGGTACCTTAGGATCAAATGAAGCTTACTTCCATCTCTTTCATCCTCTTTCTATTTCTACCCATCTCACCTGGAGAAGAGATATCAACTTCTTTATACTGTCACCTGAAACTAACACTCCCTTCTTCCTTCCTTCCTTCCTTCCTTCCTTCCTTCCTTCCTTCCTTCCTTCCTCCCTCCCTCCTTCCCTTCCTTCTCTCTCTTTCTCTCTCTCCATTAGGACCTGCAACAGTAGAAACAAACTGGCTCTGTTTCCTGCCTAGAGCTTCAGGTAAACACATTACTATGTTGGGCTTTCCCTCCAAGAGCAGATGGAGAGTGGGAGGATGCCAGTAATTATTGTTGGGTCGTATAATTGGGGTAAGTCCTTCCCTACCTGGCATGTGCAGGCAGCAAGCCTGCACATTTAGACTATAGATTGGGGGATGACCAGGAGAGAAAAATTTGACAGAGTTCAGCTTCACACCTAAGAAAAAAACATTTATAGAAAGTGTCAAGGGTAGGGAACAGAGATCACCTCTCCATCCTACATACCTTCTCCACTCAGGAAACCCCTTGGATGAAATAAGAAGAGAAATATTGGAACAAAAGAGGAAGAACAAAGACAGATTCAGAAATAAACAAAGAGAGATAAAGACATGAAGAAAAATGGAAGATATGGGAAAGGAAGATGGAGGTAGGGAGAGAAATAGAAACAGAGAGGTGAGGGACAGAGAAGGAGAGGGGGTAGAGTGAAGACATAAGGAAGGTGAGGAAGGAAAGATAAGAAGAGAAAGGGAAGATGGAGGAGTATGTAGAGGGAACTGTGAGGAGAGGAAAGGGTGAGAGAGGAAAGGAGGGGGAAGAAGGGGAAAAAGGAATAGAAAGAAGAAAGAAGAGTAAAAATAAGAGGAGAAAGAAGAATAGGAGGTTTAAAATCCAGAGTAGGAGAGACAGAAATAGAAAAAGGAAGAGACGGGGAAAGTGATCCCAAGACAGAGACAGAAAAAGAAACAGAGTAAAAAGTGAGACATGGAGACAGATGCAAAGGCTGAAAAAGAGCCTTGGACGGAAGAGAAAGAGATACAGTTATAGCCTTCTCCAAATATGCCACCCCTCCCTTCAAATACCAAGCTTCAGGGGGTAGTTATCTGAATAGAAAAGAATAATTAGAATACTAGAATAGTTATGTATTCAAATTTACAGCTCTGAGCTTCCACCAACATAACTCTTTATACCAGACCATATCCAATGACATATGAATTTAATGCAAAGACATTTAATTAAAACAGAATGGCAAGGTAATAACAAGGAATTGCATCATGTATTAAATACTCTCAGTACCCATTTCCAAATGATTGCCACCCCCAGCATGTATCCTGAAATCACTCTCTAACTTTCAATTAACCCCTCTGTCATTTCAACATGGTAAGAGAAAAGCCCATCCATTTCCTCCTGGAATTATGCTAATAATGCAGATGATGGCTATAGTCTGAAGTCCTCAGAGAGCTATAGACTTCTTTCTACTCAGCATTAGCTACCCATGGTGCTGAGGTACTTCTCAGTACCACAGCTGCTTTGCTCAGCTAAATTACTCTTGGCCTGGACTGGACATAGCTGCCATTTTTCCTTTTCTCTCTCATTTCCTTTTCTATAGCTCAGCATTCAGCATCTCACAGACTTTTAAATTATGTGCAATAGAAGCCCACCTACCTAACAAGAGTAAGTGCTGATTCCCCTCATTATCTGTTGCACTCAGCATCATTGCTCTCATATTTATGTCTTCCTCACATGGCTCCTGGTCAACTCACTTTCAGAATGCCCTCATTCTTCTAGAGAGAAGAGCCCTTATGGAATTCAATTAAAAGACAGAAAACACTACGTAGCATCCCTTCTCATTCAAGATCCACTTAAAGCTTCTCTTACTTGAAAGCAACTGACTAAGATTATTCCTTTTCTGTGCTTGGTCTTTATCCCTGCCCCAAGTCAACTAGCCTATTTTCCAGACATCAGGACCATGGGTTATGATTCTAGCCATGGCTACTCCATAACCTAAGAAAGGGTCTATGTTTTATGAGGGACTCAGATAAGCCAGAGTAAGTCTGGAGGATAACAGTACTGTCAAGTATAATGTGAGGACTGGAAACCATGACATATGATAATCTGCTGAGAGAGAGGTATGACCTTAGATGTCACTTAACTCTGTGAAATGGGCTGGTCCTTTCCAACTCTTGACTAATAATTAGCCTTAAGAAGAGAATCAATGTTCAAATATCTGAATGAGATGACTCGTGAAAGTGATTAGATTTGTCCTACTATGTCTTAGAGGCCTGGACTAGGAACAATGGAGTAAAGTGTCTGTGTGTCTGTGTGTGAAAGGAGATGTGTGGTGGATCTCAGCCCAGTATCAAAGAGGACTTCTTAATAATCAGAGTTGTCTCACAAAGAGTGTCTTGGCCTCAGAGGCATTGCATCATTGTGAGGGTTCTAGCAACAGCTACATTTTGTATTGAAGCTTCTTACTTTGGGTAGCCTTTGGAACTGAGCCCTCAAGGGTGCTGTCCAATGCTGAAATTCTTTGAGATATAATTACGAAAAGAGAGAAGCTGAAATTTCAGTTGAAGACTAGGAGTTGATGAGGATTAAGCATCGATGACTTGGAAACAGACATAAGGAAGAACTCCATCCTTCTCCTCACATTTATAGTACCTTTGAAGGATTAGAGTTCTTTCCTCAGAGCTGTCCTGGGAAGCTAGTAGGGACATATTACTATAAATGAGAGACTATAGTCATAGAGCAACTGTAACTAAACGATTTGCTTAGGGTCACAAAATGTTGGTACTTGTTGGTACTCCAGCAATTGCATGTTGGAGCCAGAAATCAAACCCTGGTCTTATGATCCCTTGCCTAATGCTCTCTCCATTACACCATCTTGACTTTCTACTAGAATAAAAGGAGAACTGTGATGACCACTGTGATAAAAACAAATAATTAAATCTAGAGACAGAGGACTTTGTTTCAAGTATGAAGACTCAGATTTGACTACTTTGGGTCTTTATAGACCTCAGATTTATTTTGTGTAAAATAAGGGGTCTTAACCTTTGTTTTTGGTCATGGAACTGCTTGGCAAAGCCTATGAAGACCTCTTCAAAATGTTTTTTAATTCATAAAATAATATACATAGGATCAGAAAGAAAACTAATTATATTGAAATTTTAGTTACTTAAATGCTAAAAAAAACCCCACAGATGGCCTGAAATTCATTCCTAGGTTAGGATCCCTTGGATTAGATAATCCCTAATGGAGATCTAAAACTATCCAAAACTGCCTTCAAGACAAATGCATTGCTTTGTTTTGTTTTGTTTTGAGCAAAATGCCCTGTAGAACTATAGCCTTTACCTTTGAGGAGGTTAGAGAGTGAAGATGGTATTTTGAGATAATGATCACTTTTGGTAGGAAGCATGGACCACCCCCTACCCCATTTGTGCTCTAGGTCAAAGCTTATTCTTCAGTGCTAGTTATGGACTGTGCTCTAAAGTCACTTTTAACTCCAACATTTCTTGAATTTGTTACCTCATTTTGATTCTCCTGGAATAGGCAAGGAAGGGATTGTGAACCCCATTTTAGAAATTAGGAAGATGAACCCTGGAAGTATTAATTGATTTTTTCTGAATCATACAGATACTAAATGGTGGAGACTGGATTTGAACTGAAGTCAATTTGCTCCTAGCCTAGAGCTCTTTTAACTAACTCACCCCCTCCACTGCTGCCCCCAAATTACAAGTTCCAAATTTCTGTTGTCAAATTATATTACATTCCTATGAAAAAAAAAAAACAGAACTAGGGCAGAGAAATTAACCCTCATTTGGTGGGTCAGGACTTCCCAGTAAACTGTCCCCTTCTCTATTTGCCCATTTTTGGAGCTGCTATTTTTTTTTTATCTAGAAACTCTCTGCTTTCTTCTTCATTCCTAATCGCCCCTGCCCCCACAGCCCTTCGTTGCCATGGGAACCAGGCTTCCTAGATCCAGAACAGAGCAATCTCTGATGGACACCTTCCTCCTCCATTCCCCTCCATCCACCCCCAGGCTGTGGGAATGCTCAAGATAATGAGGTGAGCCCCAGGGCTGGGAGGACAGAGCCAACCCTGAGCTGTTGGTGAGGTTCACATTTGATGGCTTCTGTGAAAATTCTGATGAGTTGGGGAGGGGGCTGGGAGTCAGAAGACTGGGGCTCTAATCTAGCTAGCACACAGATTTGCTATGTGATATTGGTCAAATCTCTCACCCTCTTTGGGATTCAGTCCATCTTGGTCTTCTTTCCATGGATTTTCTTTGTTTCTGAGGATCTTAGAATCTGAGTGGAGGAAAAAAATGCAAATATTAATAAAAGTTTTTCCCCCTAGGGTTTTAATATTCCCTTGGGGAAAATCTGCCTCCTCCTGGAAGTCTTCTGGAACAAACTCCTTGAGCAGTGGGAGTGATCAGGCAATCTTCGGATTCTCTTCATTTATCATTCTACTCACTACAGGTGTCCCTTTGATCTCATATGACAAAAATGTCTACCTAACCCAGCACTGTTTTTGTTAGCCCAAAATGATTCTGTTGGGCATCCGTGCCATATGGCTGACCCCATAAACCTTCAGAAGATGAGTCACAGTTGTTTAATTTGAATATTTCTACACTGTTTAAGTAGCTACTGTATGCAGAGCCCTGGACTAGGTTCCACTATAAAGATGTTTTTCCTTGCCTTCCGGGAATCTATAAAACAGATTAAATCATCACCATGTCAGATTAACATCATGGCTTCCTCTATAACTATGCAGTTGCCAAGACTTGTCAATGCACAGCATTTATTGCATCATTTCCTCTTTTTCTAACTACATAAGCCTCTATATGAGTTCAGGCCCTTATCTGAAGGCAAGGTTGGGAAATGGAATTGGAGTCAGACTTCTGTTCTAATCTTGACAAAATCTTTTACTATACATGACTTTGGATTAGTGGTGCTAGCTCTCTGGGCCTCAGTTTTCTCATGTAGAAAATTAAAGGAACTGGACTAGATAACTCTATGTTCATAATCTCATGATTTATAATCCTACTTTTTACCTGAGCCTAATTGTCTAATTACCTAAAAGCCTCCCAATTGGTCTCTTTGTTTTCATTTTTTTTTCTTTTCCAGTACATCCTTTCTACACAGTCACCAAACTGATATTCCTAAAATATAGATCTGACCATGTCAACCCTCACTCAGATATTGTCAGTGGCTCCCCACTGCCTTGTATCACTGTAGGGTGATACAAGATGCTTTGCTCAACATTTAAAAACTTTCTTTGGCTTCTTCCTATGTTTGCAGTTTCATTTCTTATTACTTCCCTTTACTCATTCTTCATTCCATGAAACTGACTGGCTAGTGGCTCCCCTTATATCTTTCAAATTGTCCACAGTATCATTGCACAAGAGGGGTTTCTGATGTTTGGAGTGAAGTGCCAATTTACCTCTGCTTCTTGGATCTGCTACCTTCCTTCAAAGTATTGCTGTTTCCTGTTGCGGGAACTTCCCAGATCGCTCTATTTATTAGCATTCTTTCCATTTTGAAATGACTTTACAATTATCTATCCAAGGCCATGAGGCAGTTAAGTGATTCAGTGGCTAGAGTGCTGGACCTAGTGTCAAAAATCCTGTGTTCAAATCCTGCCTAGGACTCTTACTAGCTGTGTGACCTTGGGCAAGTCACTTAGTGACTGTCTGCCTCAGTTTTCTCATCTGTAAAATGGAGATAATAATAGTATCTAACTCCCCAGAGTTATTGTATCAAATAAGGTATTTGTAAAGTGCTTGAAAAAATCTCAAAGTGCTTTGTAAATTATAAAGATCCTTATTATTATGTTGATTCCCTCCCTCCTACTCTAGTCACTCAACAAAATGTGTTCTTAAAGGTAGGGACAGTTTCTTTTAAAAATAAATGAATATAGTAGTCATATAGCTATTGCTATTTAGTCTTTTCAGTCATATCTGACTCCTCATGATCCCATTTGGGGTTTTCTTGGCAAAGGGACTAGAGTGGTTTGCCATTTTCTTCTCCAGCTTGTTTCCCAGATAAGGAAATTGAGTCAAACAGAGTTAAGTGATTTGTTGGGGGTCAGACAGTTAGGAAGTTGTAAAGCTAGATCTAAACTCAGGAAGATGGATGTATCTTCCTGACTCCAGGCCCAGCACTCTGTGTACTATGGCTCTGCCTAGCTACCCTTATCACTTATTAAATGAATTGAGTTGAATCCATCCTTCTGTCACATCCCATCTTCCCTTCTCCCACCATCATTGTCAGCATAACAACTACTATCAGCAGAAAAGCTTTCTTCTCTAGATCACTTTATGCATTTCATTTCAGCCACCCTTAGAGGTCAATAGTGCCACCAATATTCCCTTGTCAAAGAAGAGAACCCTGGAGTTCAGTGAAGGGAAGGGACTCCTTCAGGAAGTGCTGGCATTCCTGACTTCTAGTCCTGTGGCCTGTGTGCTTTCCATTAGATCAGTTTATAATCCTCATCACCATTATCACTTCCTCCTCCATATCTCTACCATTAACTCATAACTAATAAGTTTCTCAGACCAGTTTTGAACCCAGGTTTTCCTGACAGGATTCTACCCATTACTTCACTTAGCTGCTTCATGGACCCCAGGTTAAGAGCTCCTGATCGAGATAATCTTCAGATCCGTTCCCATAAGCCAAGTAGTCTAGGTTTTGTCACTTTCCTTTCTTTGACAGAGGAGTGAATGGATGCCTGAGGGATTTTTTTTCCTGAGTATAATACAGAGATCCTCTGGCCCTATCTGGTTCTACTTAGGCAGGGGAAGCCGCAAAGGACCTTTGGAGCTTGCTTCCAGCCCGGGAGAAGTACGGAGCACTCAGCCCCCTGGCTCCTTTGCTGCGACCCAGGCAGGCTTCCCCAGCCTGCCACTCACCCCGCACCCCCTCCTTATAGAAATCGCCTCTGCTAGGTTAGGGAAGACTGTCTTCCCAGAAAATGCATGCGCGGTGGCAGATGTTGAGGCCCCGAAGTCCCCCCTCCCCCTGCCTGTGTGGGTGGGAGTGAGAGAAGAGAATCTCCTAAGGAGGGAAGTTTGTGGGCAGCCTGGCTGGGAGCTCCCTCCCTGGAGGCAGGAAGGCTCCTCGAGCCCCTTTCGCCCCGAGTCACAGAGAGGGGAAGAGCAGCTGACCCAGAGCCGGCTTCCGCCGTAGGGCTGGCCACCTCACTCCCCCTGTTGGAGCTGGCCGCCAGCCCCCTTCTGTCCAGTGAGGACGCCTGGACCGGCCGAAATCCACCCTCAGCCTCTCTCTTACGCCCCAGGTCCCCATCTCCAGCTTGTCTCTAAACGATTCTCCTGAAGCTGGTCCTCTGATTTTCTAATGGGGAGGTTAGCGAGGGCTTCAGCCTCTGCCACTCATGGATTCCCGTCTCTTTTCTCCTCTGTTTCCCCTGCTGCCCATGCGCAGAGCCAGGAGATCTCCTGGCTTTGCCCCCTCCCTCACTTCTTACCAACAAGTCCTTTTCTGAGGCCATAGATCCCACCTCTATAATACTGCTGCTGTTACCCCTCTTTTCTGCTCCCAATGCTGGCACTAATGCAGCTCTATTAATCCCTCGCCTCCGGCTTTCTAACTAGACTTCATTTTGGCCCTCTGCTGGGCTCCAATTAATTCTTCATTTGCTGTCAGATTTGTCTGTTTTCCATCACTATTGTCCCAAAGGGCAGGTCACCCTTTGCTCAGAAATCTCCCATGCCTGTTCAATCAACTTTGAATTTTTTTCCTGGCATTCAATGCCCTCTATCATTTGGCATTGCCTTTTCTTTCTAATCTCATAGCTCTCTTCTTATGTGTTCTATGCTCTAATAAGGAAGCAGTTAGATAGTGAAGTGTGTTGGGCATTGGACTTGGGGTCAGGGAGACATGAATTCAAATTCTACCTCCACTCTTACTAGCTGGGTGACTCTTGACAAGTCACTTAACTTCCCTTAGCCTCACTTCCATTCTTTTTAAGATGGAGATAATAACAGTACTTTCTTCCCCGAGTTGTTGTGAGCATAAAATGAGACACTATTTGAAAAGTGCTTTATTGGAACAGCAAAGCAGCTCAATAGACATGAGAGCCAGGCCTGAAAATGGGAGGATCTGGGTTCAAATTTGACTCAGACACTTCCTAGCTATGTGACACTAGGTAAGTCACTTAACCCCAACCAGCTAGCCCTTACTACTCTTCTGTCTTGGAACCAATACTTAGTATCAATTCTAAGACAGAAGGAATGGCTTTTATTTTTTAGTGCTTTGTAAACCTTAAAACCCCAAGCTCTATTGTTATTAGTCAAACTCAAAAGCTTTCTGCCACCAAATATACACAGTGTTTTTCTGCTTCTTGCTTACACTTTTCCCTGTTCCTGGATTGTCAACCCTTTCTTTTGGCCAGTAGGTTTTCTACCCATTCTTTTGTTTTACTCTTTAAATTTAAAAGATCTTTTGTTTTTGCATTACCTTTGTTCCTGAATATATCGCTCCCCCTTCTCCTACTTAGCAATTCAGACTTCTTAAAAGAACAAAAAAATTTAAAAAACAGTTCAGCAAGACTAACCAACACATCAACGAAGTTTGATAATATATGCAACAGTCCACATCCATATTCCTAGCTTCCAGAAACAACAAAGGGGTGTATGTCTTTTTATCTCCTTTAAAGTTAAGATTACCCATTACAATTATGTAATACTCATTTTATTCTACTCTTTCTCTTCCTTCCCCTTCCCTCCCCTTCCCTCCC
>NW_025380046.1:0-5391 GCF_016433145.1 Gracilinanus agilis | reverse complement strand
TGGGCAAGAGACATGAATAGGCAATTTTCATGTAAAGAAATCAAAAGAATCAATAAGCACATGAGAAAGTGTTCCAAATCTCTAATAATTAGAGAAATGCAAATCAAAACAACTCTGAGGTATCACCTCACACCTAGCAGATTGGCTAAAATGAAAGAAGGGGAGAGTAATGAATGTTGGAGGGGATGTGGCAAAATCGGGACATTGATGCATTGTTGGTGGAGTTGTCAAATAATCCGGCCATTCTGGCTGGCAATTTGGAACTATGTCCAAAGGGCTATAAAAGACTGCCTGCCCTTTGATCCAGCCATACCATTGCTGGGTTTGTACCCCAAAGAGATCATAGATAAACAGACTTGTACGAAAATATTTATAGCTGCACTTTTTGTAGTGGCAAAAACCTGGAAAATGAGGGGATGTCCTTCAATTGGGGAATGGCTGAACAAATTGTGGTATATGCGGGTGATGGAATACTATTGTGCTAAAAGGAATAATAAACTGGAGGAATTCCATGCAAATTGGAGAGACCTCCAGGAAGTGATGCAGAGTGAAAGGAGCAGAGCCAGAAGAACATTGTATACAGAGACTGATATACTATGGCAAAATCGAATGTAATGCGCTCCTGTACCAGCAGCACTGCAATGACACAAGACAGCTCTGAGGCATTTATGGTAAAGATGCTACCCACATTCAGAAGACGGACTGCAGGAGAGAAAACATGTAAGATAAACAACTGCTTGAATGCATGGGCTGAGGCGGACATGAATGGGAAATAGACCCTGAACAAAGACACATGTTACAGTGGAAATGTGCATTGGCCATGGGTGAGGGGAGAGTGGGGGGTGAAGGGGAAAGTAGGGGCATAAAGTATGTAAACAGGTTAAAAACGAATACTAATAAATGTCTAATAATAAAAAAAAAAAAAAAAACTTGAAGGGCAGCTAGGTGGTGCAGTGAATAGAGTATAAAACCTAGAGTCAGAGAATCTGAATTTGAATGTGGATTTAGACAATTAGTAGCTCTGTGAGCCTGGGGAAGTAGCTTAACCCTTTTTGCCTCAGCTTCCTTATCTATGAAAGGAGAAGGAAATGACAAACCACTCTAGTATCTTTGCCAACAAAATCCCAAATGGGGTCATCAAGAGTTGGACATGAATGAACAAAACAACATGATATGACACCCCCTCAAACCTAATTTGAGCTACATTCTTAGAAAAAGCAACTATAACAAAGTTTGTTGGTTGCTCATCATATTTTGTTCTGAAAAGATCACACTGGAGTACTGTGTTCAGTGTTGGGTCTCACACATTAGAAAGACACTGACAAATTAATATGTATTCAGAGAAAGACAATCATGATGAAAAGGCTGCCTACAATAGGTGCTTCCATTTCATTCACTTCTTAATCTTTTACAATATGACTTCAAACCTCATTGATCCACTGAAACTGCTCTCTGCAGGTTACCAGTGATCATTTAATTGCCAAATCTAATGGTATTTTTTAAAATTTCATTCTTCTTGATCTCTCTCTGCAGTCATTTATACTGTAGATCAACCACTTTTTTTGGATATCCTTTGATATTCTCTTCTTTCTTTGATATCCTTCCTCCTATTCTCTTTTTTCTGGGTTTCTTTTCCTTTTCTCTCTTTTGTCCATCCAAGTCATTTCCTAACCAAAGGTTAGACTCTGTCCTATGTCCTTTTATCGCTTCCCACTTTACTACTTCACTTTGTGACTCCTAACTCTGCTAACTCGAATCTGTGGATGAGTTAGGGAAATGTCTACACCAAGCATGTGAAGACTTCCCTTTCGTAGAATGGACAGGTAAGAACAATTTGTTCTTCCAGACTTTAGATATGGCACATGTGGGTTTTGACGTGTTGTGGCTGGGGGAACTGTATCCCCCAGCATGCCCCAGGACTCCCTCCCCCTTACTTCCTGGAGTGGGGTTGGTCTTGAATGGACTAATCCTGTGCTGGGGAGGGACCACGCCCCCTATTTGCTAGTGTGGGACTGATCTTGAATTGTACCAATCCTGTGCTTGGGATGGGGTCATGTTCCCACCCCTCCACTTCCAGCCCCAGGATTGGTCTATATAAGGATCAATCCCGTGACTAGGGGGAAATTTTGAATCGGGATTTAAAGGGGTAGTTCATTTCAGCCTAGGAAAACTCCGATGGGTTTTTTCTTTAAATAAAGTTTTAAAAGGATCAAAGATAGACTTTTTTTTCTTTTAGTATCCTCACACACTGTATACAACACCACTAAACTCTATGTTAGGTTTCTAAAGTCTACTTATTCTATCCTCAAATAGATTCCTCCTACTGGCCTCTAATCTCCTATCTCCAATTAATCTTCACTTATCTCTAACTGGTTATCCACTAGATATCTTAAAACCAGCTGTCCAAAACTGGATTGATTATCTTTCCTGCTAACCTTCTTTCCTTTCTAACTTCCCTATTATTGTAGAGGGCATCATCATTCTCTTACACCCTCAGATTATGAACATAGGTTTTAACTCCTCTTTCATCCCTCTCCCCTGCCATATATCCAGCTTGTTGCCAAGGCCTGTATTTTCAAATTTCCATTAATTCTGGAATAGACCCCCTTTTCTTTCGTTGATAGTGCCAAAATCCTGGTGTAGACTCTCATCACTTCATGCCTGGATTATTGCAATAACCTGCTGGTGGGGGTCCACCTATCTAAGATCTCTCCCTTTAACTCATCTTCCATTCAGTCACCAAACTGATTTTCCTAAGTCTTGGGTCAGATCATTCTTGCCCTCAAATTAGTCTTTACAATATCTCCCTATATTCTATGAGATCAAATAGAAATTCTCCTTTATTATTCTAAGCCCTCCATAACTTAACTCACCAACCTATTTTTACAGTATTCTTTCACCTTACTTCCTGCCTTAGACTCTATGTAGTGATACTGTCCTCATTTATATTCCTTAAATTAGACACTCCATCTATCAGCTGGGCATTTTCTCTAACTTTTACCCTTTCTGGAATGATGTCTCTCCTCTTTTCTGCCGAATGGTTCTGGCTCCTTTTAAGTCTCAATTAAAATCTCATCTTTATAAGAAGAATTTCCCAAACCCTCTTAATTATTTTGAGTTTCCTCCTTAAAATTTTCCCATTATTTTCCTGCTTATAGTATATTTGTGCATATTTATTTACTTATACACTCTTCCATTAGACATCCTTGAGGATGAAAATTAATGTTTTTTGACTCTTTCTGTATCCCCAGGATTTAGTATGGTGCTTAGCATACCAGGTTCTTGATAAATTTTATTGACTGATTAACTAATAATCAGAGAGCTCAAAACCAATATGTTTAAAAGCTTGCACAAGGATAGCTTTCAATTTAATTTAAGGAAAGCTTTTTAATATTTTGGGTTCCCCCAAAGGAAGTGTTCTGATACGTAATCAGGTTTCCATCAGTAAAGATCCTCAAGCAATGCCTAGATGACCACCTTGAAGGAAATTTTAGTTTAGATTCATTTTTAAATGAAACACAACACTATTTTCAAGAACATATATTAAGGACTTTTTCTCATTTGAAAAATGAAGTATAGGGAGGATCCACAAAATTGCCAAGCTATAGGCATGAATTAAAATACTTTGTTGGAAGATTAGAGGGAACATTTACTCATAATTCTAATATAGAGGGAAGATATTTTTCTAAGAGTGGCAGAAGTAATAAATAGGCAAGCTCTTTCTCTCTCTGGACTTTGGCAAACAAACACAAAAACTTATACTTGGGCTGTTGTTTCTATGCAAAAAAAATGGTCCAGATGCATAACAATTAGTATTTTGAAGACAGATTCTTCATTATTTTTGTGGAACCCTTGCTCATAAAATTGGAGCAAGCTTTTTTTTTTTAAACTTAGTTCCATTTCGTTTCACTTTTTTTTCCCCTCAAGGAACAGACTTTTACTTATCTAGGGAAAGAAGTGACTAAATGTGAATTCTAAGCTCATAGCTATACATAAAAATATCATTAGGACTTCAAAAAATTGTCAAATTACTTACTCTCTGAACTATTTTTTCCTAATTTATTGCTATAAGTATTCTATGAGCTAAAGGAAAACAAGTTGCTGACATAGATTTAGGGGCACAGATTTGAAGATAAGAATTTCTGGGTATAAACTTCTCCATAAATCTTGCCTGAATAATCAATAATCTTTTATTAGCCACTTACAATATGCTAGAAACTGTGCTAAGAGATGCAAATTTTAAAAAATGCAAACTCTTAGTACCTTCTCTCAAGGAGGTGACATTCTAATAGGAGACATAACATGCAAACAACTATATACATATAAGTCATATAGAGTATAAAAGGAAGATATTCTTAAAAGGAAGGGATTTTATGTATAGGGGAAGGAGAGAGAGGACCATGAAGGACTATTGTAGAAGGTGCGATTTGAATTGTGTCTTTAAGTAAGGCGGGTAAGATAGAGATAGAAGTGACCAGAAAGAATATTCTAGGCATGAAGGACAGCCAAGGGCACAAAGTTAGGAGGAGAGAAAATTAGATTTGAGGAAGTTAACCAGAGTCACTAGATATAAAGTATGTTGAAGGAAGTAAAGTATAAATAATGGACAGGTAAGAAAGAGCCAAGTTATGTAGGTCTTTAAAATTGAGAAGATTTTTAATAACTAACAACAATAATAATATAATAATAAAAATTATAACAATAACTAGCATCTAGATAACATTTTACTTTTAAAAAAGATGTTAGGAGGCACTTGGGTAGCTCAGTGGATTGAAAGCCAGACCTAGAAATGGGAGGTCCTAGGTTCAAATTTGACCTCAGATACTTCCACGCTGTGTGACCCTGGGCAAGTCACTTTACCTCCATTGCCTACCCTTACTACTCTTCAATACAAAATATTGGCTCCAAGACAGAAGGTAAGGGTTTTAAAAACACCTTAAAATAATCATATTTTATCCTCATAACAATCCTGGGTAACAGGTGCCCATTTTACAGGTGAGGATTAAATGAGGTAGACAGATTACATGATTTGCCCAGGGAAATATGGCTAGTAAATATCGAAGATGGGAGTTGATCTCAGGTCTTCTTGAGTTCAAATTTAGTATTACCTCCAACAACTTCTAATATTTTATCCTGGTGGTAATAGGAAGTCAGTGGACTTTATTGAATAGGGGTGGTAATATCTTCTGTGCTTCAGAAATATCACTTTGTCAGCTTAATGGAGGATAGGAAAAGTGGGGAAAGATTTGAGGTAAGGAGATCCATTATTGCAGTTGTACAAATTGAAAATGATGAGGACTTATACCAAGTTGTAAGGAAGGGAGAGAGAGGGAATGGAAGGAAGGAAGAAAGGAAGGAAGGAAGGAAGGAAAGAAAGAAGGAAGGAAGGAA
>NW_025380045.1:0-3610 GCF_016433145.1 Gracilinanus agilis | reverse complement strand
ATATATATATATATAAATCAAGTTACTTACAAGTTAAAAAGCCAATAATTAACAGGAAAATCACTAGAATTAAGAAATATTGGATAAGGATTTCTAAAGGAAATATATTTTGAGTTGCAACTTAATGGAAGCTGGGGAGGCATTAGTCAGAGCTGAAGAGAGTGGGGGACATCCAGGAGTGGGGGATATCCAGGGAAAATGCCCAGCACCAAGAGGTGTCTAGTCTGAGGGATGACCAAGATGTGAGTGTCACTGGATCCAAGAGAACACGTTGGAGAGGAAGATGTGAGAAGACTGGAAAGGCAAGAGGAAGCAGGTACAAAATATTTCGTGTTTGATCTTGGAGGCAATGGAAAGCCAGCAGAGTTCATTAAGTAGAAGAATGAAAGGGCCATATCTGAGCTTTAGGAGTAGGCGGACTCACTAGAAGGGATTGCAGTATTCTAGCCTGTCCCAGGGCGGGGGGCAATGTCAGAGGGGAGAGGAGGGGGATTGTTGGAGAGATGCTCCAGAAACAAAAAGACAAGAGAAGCTACAGAGTTGGAATTGGCAAGCCCTGGCACCATATTGGATAAGGGGGTTGAGCGAGAGTGAGGAGTCCAGGAAGCTTCCTAGGCTGTAAGCCTGAAGGACTGGGAGCATGTTGTTGCCCTCTACAGTATTAAGGAAGGTGTGAGAGGTAGAAGGCTTAGGAGGAAAGATAATTAGTTATATTTGGGATATACTGGGTTTAAGAAGTAAGAGACAATACAAGAGGCTTCCTATAGAAGATATGATTTTAGCAATTTACACATAGCAAATAAGGACTTATAAATGATTGTTGACTGAATGAAAGGCCTTCATTTCAGGGACGATTTCAGTCTCAATTTAAAAGAGACAACACAACTTACTCTTCTCTTTTCATTTAATTCTGGGCACAAGTTGTCCAATATCTGTCCACGATGGAACTTTATCATGATGGATGAATCCTATAGATTCAAAAGATGAATCTGAACATGTGTGTTCTTTCCTTAGATTATTCTGCCCTATGGGAATTCTAGCATCAAATGCAGTACCCGACACACAGGAGATCCTTAATAAATGTGTGACTTGACTTGAATTCACTGTGAGTCTAAGTGTATTCTATAGATAATTTCAGAAGTGCAGTTCAAGAGATTGGGCACTTGAATTGACCTCTGAGACTATCTTAAACTCCTTGTCTTATAGACAAGAATGTAGAGTCCTAAAGAAGACAAAAAGTCTTACTCAGTCCTAAAGAATGAAGGTTAATGCAGTTTCTGATATCCTTGGACTTGGGGCTGTAACTCTCAGAAAAGAAATCAGTCGGATGAAAAGCCTCCACAAAGCCTGGTGTCAGGACTTAAACTGCTGCTACCTCCAGTGGAGGACAGCAGACTTGACCTAGAAGCAGTTCTCCAGCACATCCACAATTAAATACACCAGTGAGACGCCTCAGATAATTTAATGTTTTGCTATGACTGGCTAGGGAATGACAGAATGGGCTTTATCTCTGTGTTTTCTCCAAGGACATCACTGATTCCTCGGTTCTTTTGACCTCTGGGAACACCTGAGAACTCTGAATCTTTTGGTAGGTATTCTTAGAAGGCCATATTCCATTGCTGGACCAATATGGTGCCTTTTCTAGTCCCCTCAAATTCTCATATAAAGCAGGTTTTCTCAATCACAGTCCTCCAGCCCCCAGTATTCAGCGCCCTACTCATCTATATTCCATCCTGCTGGCACCGTTCTGACCAACTTGGAGGTGGGCACCCTGCCAAGGGGACAGATGGCATGAGAGGAGAAAGCCAAGAAACCATGTGCAGCCACTGTGGGGCCCAATGGCACATTTCCCAGACATAGAGGTCCAAACAGTTGTCCAGCCTGATCTGAAGAAACATGCTTACAGTTAGAAGGATTTGTCATCAGCGAGCTAGCTCCAAGCTGAATTATTATGCTTTTTAAAAAGTAATTTCTTTAAAAGGGTCCCCGGCTATTGAGGACAACTGCCTGGTAGAGTGTGGATGAGAATAAGTGGAAACTTGCAGCAAAGTCTTGTTCTTTGCCTTCATGAGCTAATTCTCAAAGCACAGACATGTACAAAATGGCTTATTCTGATTTTGCCAAAAAATCTATGATAGTGTTCCAAGGAATAGTCAATAATTCCGGACTCGTGTTTCTGAATTTTCTCCATGAAAAGCCTGAAAGAAAGGATTATGGCAATAAATTTCCAATGGAATGAGCAACTTGTCTGAGCAATAATTTACATGTTGAAGGTCTATTTAGCATATTCCCTTGCCCTGGCTACTGCGTGGCCTCCGAGAATGGAAGAGGACAGGTTTAAAGTGGAGGGTCACAGGACCTTCCTTTCTTTGGCCCTTAGTTTCCTCATTTATAAAAATGAGAAGGATGGGCTACATAACTTGCATTGCATCCTTAGCAATAAAATCTACATAATCACCCTCTCTTGCTCATTTAAGTCAGCGATATCCCTGTGACTTGAGAATATGGCTAACACTATCCCCATTTTGTAGATGAAGCAAATAATACTCAAACTTCCATCTTATCAATTAGGAAATTAATAGGTAGAGAAGGTTGTCTTCAGTTACCTATTGACATCATTTGATTCAGAGCCCATGTCCCCTGAGGCACAGGCCAAGGGGGTTTCTATTAATATGTCACATGGAGCTACCCCAAGTAGCTATCCTTCAAGGTCTACATCCATTTGCCATCCATTTTTTGTATATAAAAAATCATCTCTCTATTTAAACAAATGGTGTTACAGAAGGAAGTTACAGGTTCATATACAATCCTATTTTGGGTTCTTGATGTATTTAAATCTCCTTGAAAAAAAATTTAAAAGAGAAAGACTGTTGTAAAAGGAAGGGGAATGAAGCCTGAAATGATGGGATAGCAAACTCTACTTTGATTCCTGGCAATGTTCTAGAATGTATTTCTGGGCTTCACCACAAAGCCAGTCACATATGAATGTGAAAGATAAGATAAAGGATTTAAAATCAAAAGTGGCAGAGAGAGAGAGAGAGAGAGAGTCAGAGAGACAGAGAGAGACAGACAGACAGAAAGAGAGACAGGCAGAGAGAGAGAGGCAGAGAGACAGACAGAGAGAGAGAGAGAGACAGACAGACAGACAGACAGAGTCAGAGAGAGACAAAGAGAGAACTATCAATAGATATCTATCTCTATCTCTATATATCAATGCCTGGCTTCAATGTGTGCATTTGCATTTGATCATCCAGAAGATACTGGGTACTTGAAGGAAGATATGGTGTCTAAGACCAACATGGTCCTCTGGGCTGTTGCTGGATTGTGATCTGCCTAAACCTAATAAAGAGGAATATTGTAATTAAAAGGGTTTTCTAGTTCTTAGTCAGAAACAGAGCTGAGACTGACATTTTGATTCTTCCAGTAGGAAGAAGTTAGTTCTAAAAACAGATGAGTTTTCTGTGGTCTAATTATCTCCCTCACCAATCTATATTCCAAATGTGCAGAGCCTCTAGGAAAAAACTCTTAATAGTTAACAAACACTTCTCTCTCTCTCTCTCTCTCTCTCTCTCTCTCTCTCTCTCTCTCTCTCTCTCTCTCTCTTTCTCTC
>NW_025380044.1:0-1173 GCF_016433145.1 Gracilinanus agilis | reverse complement strand
ATCTATCTACCAAAACAAACACAGCAATTATATGAAAACAACTACAAAACACTTTCCAAACAAATAAAACTGGATCTAAACAATTAGAAAGGCATTGATTGCTCATGTGTAGGTCGAGCTAACATAATAAAAATGACAATGCTACCCAAATTAATTTACCTATTTAGCGCCATACCTATCAAGCTACCAAAAAACTTCTTTACTGAATTAGAAAAAACTATAACAAATTTCATTTGGAATAACAAAAGATCAAGAATATCAAGGGAAATAATGGAAAAAAATGTGAAGGAAGGGGGCCTAGCAGTACCAGATATTAAACTATACTATAAAGCAGCAGTCATCAAAACAATATGGTACTGGCTAAGAGACAGAGAGGAGGATCAATGGAATAGACTTGGGGTAAATGACATCAGCAAGACAGTGTATGATAGACCCAAAGAGCCCAACTTTTGGGACATGAATCCACTATTTGACAAAAACTGCTGGGAAATTTGGAAAACAATATAGGAGAGATTAGGTTTAGATCAACATCTCACACCCTACACCAAGATAAATTCAGAATGGGTGAATGAGTTGAATATAAAGAGGGAAACTATAAATAAGTTAAGTGAACACAGAATAGTATACTTGTCAGATCTCTAGGAAAGGAAAGACTTTAAAACCAAGCAAGAGTTAGAGAAAATTACAAAATGTAAATTAAATGGTTTTGATTATATTAAACTAAAAAGCTTTTGTATAAACAAAAACAATGTAGTTAAAATCAGGAGGGAAACAACAAATTGGGAAAAAATCTTTATAAAGAAAAACTCTGACAGGGGTCTAATTACTCAAATATACAAGGAGTTAAAGCAATTGTATAAAAAATCAAGCTATTCCCCAATTGATAAATGGGCAAGAGACATGAATAGGCAATTTTCAGGTAAAGAAATCAAAAGTATCAATAAGTACATGAGAAAGTGTTCCAAATCTCTAATAATTAGAGAAATGCAAATCAAAACAACTCTGAGGTATCACTTCACACCTAGCAGATTGGCTAAAATGAATTAAGGGGAGAGTAATGAATGTTGGAGGGGATGTGGCAAAATTGGGACATTAATGCATTGCTGGTGGAGTTGTGAACTGATCTAGCCATTCTGGCTGGCAATTTGGAATCATGCTCAAAGGGCTATAAAA
>NW_025380043.1:0-5051 GCF_016433145.1 Gracilinanus agilis | reverse complement strand
TTTCCTTTCCTTTCCTTTCCTTTCCTTTCCTTTCCTTTCCTTTCCTTTCCTTTCCTTTCCTTTCCTTTCCTTTCCTTTCCTTTCCTTTCCTTTCCTTTCCTTTCCTTTCCCTTTCCTTTCCTTAGCAAACAGGGTTAAGTGATTTGCCCAGGGTCATAGAACTAGTAAGTGACTAAAACTGGATTTGAAATCAGGTTTTCCTGACTCTGTACCCTGAACTCCCAATTATATTTTAATCTGGTTCTTCTTTACTTAGGAGTTATATGGCAGGTTAGGTGTAAGCACTGATCCTGCTTACACCTGCTTACATTCATGCTTACCAAGTTGCCTTCTAATTTTGTAACTGAGCCTCCAATAAACTGATCCACCAGCAGAGAGTACCTTGCATAGGGATCTCATTCTGGTTTTCATACCAGTTGGTTTATCGTTGTTGTTTAGTTGTGTCTAACTTTGTTTGGTTTAGTTGTGTCTAAACCAAAAAGTGGTTTGCCATTTCCTCCAGCTCATTTTTTCAGGTGAGGAAACTGAGGCAAACAGGTTACGTGGCATACTTTGGGTCACACAGTTAGTAAATGTCTAAAGCCAGGTTTGGATTCAGAAACATGAGTCTTCCTGACTGTGGGCCACCTAGCTGCCTCAGTGCCAGACATAGCCCTCATGATCACTTAATATACAGACTTTCTGGTATCTGCTGTACTTAAGGCACAGTTCTTGGCACATGGTAGGTGCTTGATAAATACTTGATTTGATTTGCCCAAGGTCACATAAGTAGTAAAAAACAGTTAGAATTCGAACTCAGGCCCAGGGACTCAAAATTCAGCAAAGTCCAATGCTCTTTCAATTGTAACACAATGACTTTCTAATTAGATACAAAATTTAAAATGATTTGTAATAGTTTTCTACATTCCTCAAGGCTATGTATGTCAGCAGAGTACAAACTCTTATAGGTCTTATCAAGCTGGGAAACCAATGAACATTAAACCCAGCTCTAGCCTTGCTAAGTCCAGATGAGGTTTCTCCCTCTGACACCAGGTCAATCATTCAATCTATCTACAGGTATTGTTATTTTATTTTTTAATTACTTTTTTATTTTGAATATTTTCCCCTAGTTACATATTTCATGTTCTTTCCCTTTCTCCCAATCCCCCCTAACCCCCTTTAGCCAAAGCACAATTCCACTGGTTGTTTTTTTTTTAAACCCTTGTACTTCGGTGTATTGTCTCATAGGTGGAAGATTGGTAAGGGTGGGCAATGGGGGTCAAGTGACTTGCCCAGAGTCACACAGCTGGGAAGTAGCTGAGGCCGGGTTTGAACCTAGGACCTCCCGTCTCTAGGCCTGACTCTCACTCCACTGAGCTACCCAGCTGCCCCCTTCCACTGGGTTTTACACGTATTATTGATTGAGAACTAATTCCATATTATTGATAGTTGGACTAGAGTTATCATTTAGTGTCTACATCCCCAATAATATCCCCATCAGCCCATGTGTTCAAGCAGTTGTTTTTCTTTTGTGTTTCTCCTCGCACAGTTCTTCTCTACAGGTATTTATTTTTAAAGCAACTGTTATGTCCCAGTTATATACAATATATATATTATCGAAAGAGAAATACAAGTAAAACCAATGAAACAATTTTTACTCATGGTGCGTATACATTCTTTAATGATCAGTTTTTAGTTTTTTCAATGAATGAGAATTGATTTCTTCTCTCTCTCACCCCTCCCTTTCAGAAAAAAACCAAACCAAACCACACCCATGAATATGCACAGTGATGAAAAACAAATCCCTCTAGTGTCCATATCCCCCAAATATATATTTCACTGTGCCTCCTGAGTCTGCCCCTACTCTTTTAGAAGGTAGGCAGCATGCTGAAGCATGCTTCATCACTGATCATCTGGAATCATGGTTGGTCATTGCACTGATTAGAGTTTTTAAGCTTTTCAAAGTTGCTTGTTTTTACGCTATTGTTATTATTGTGTAAATTGTGCTGGTTCTGTGCCCTCTGCCCTGCATCAGTTCATATCAGTCTTTAGCTTTCACTAAAACTGTCTCTCTCATCATTTCTTAAGGCACAATAGCAGGTCATTATAACATAACAACACCCACGTACCATAATCTGTTCAGTCATTCTCCAATTGATGAGGACCCCCACAATTCCTTGCTACTATGAAAAAGAGTGGCTCTGAATATTTGTGTGCCTATGGCTCCTTTTCCTCTTTCTTGGATCTCTAAATAAGTTTACATTCAGATAAGAGAGACTAAGTACATTTAAGTATCACAAATATCAAGTTAATAATACAAATAAGTATATACACATAAAGTAGTTAAATGGGAGGTAGTTTGATAGAGAGAGAGAAAAGAGAGAGAGAGAAAACACTAGAAGTATGTGTGCGCCTGTACATACGTGTGTGTGTGTGTGTGTGTGTGTGTGTGTGTGTGTGTGTTGGAATCAGGAAAGGCTTTGATTTTGGCCTTAGCAACTCATGAAGACCAATTGCCATGCCAGGGAAGAATAGCCTTTTTATTTTTTATTTTTAAATTTTAGATTATATTTTCCCCATTACATGGAAAAACAATTTAATATTCATTTTTAAAAAAGTTTTGAGTTCCAGATTCTCTCCCTTCTTCTGATCTTTACTTCCCTCCCCCCCCCCAGATCATAAGCAATCTGATATACTTGTATATGTGTAATCACGTAAAACATTTCTCCGTATTAGTCATTTTGAACCATAAGCCTTTTAAGTTTGATTAAATCACAGTTTTAAAAAATATTGAAGCAGGTAATAAATTAGATCAATTTCACTTCATTGAAAATTCTCAAAGTTGCTGCGCAGCCTGTGGAGGCTCCCTTTCCCTTTTCCATGATGTTTGAACCCAGTGCTTCATTGATGTAATTGACAGAGCTCAGCAAGGAGACTTTTGAGTGGAAGCTGATTCTGACAGATGGAATTAACAGGACCAAGCAAGTGAGAATCCCCTGTGAAACAGGAAACAGAACTTGGCCTCCTCCTGTTTTCTCTCTGGGTCTCTCCACAGTAGCTGACAAAGTGCCTTGCACTGGGTGTGTGCCCCATAAATGTTGCTGACCTGCAAGGACAATAATACTATGTAAGAACATAATGATAATTCTGTAAGTAACAGATATCTGCATGATAGCATCTTAGCCTGCATTCCTAACTAATACATTGCATCTGAGCCACTGAGACTTACTCATGGTACTGGATGTGGGCATTGTTTTAGTGTCTTCCATCCAATCTGAAATGCCATCGCAACACTAGAACCCAGCATCCTGTCATGTGCTTAGAATGGTGATGTCCAAAGATTGCTTCTTTGTTTTTACTCATCAGGGTTTCCAGGAGCCCCATGAAAAGGGATGGACTTGAGCCAAAAGTCAGCACCCTTCCCAGTGGGGAAGAATTCTGATGGGGCAAATGACCTGAGGACCAGAGACAGAGGATGTGATACATGATGAAAGTAACCAGATGTCCCAGTTTGACTGGGAGAAACTGGGGCTTATTTTCTTCTAGGCTGATAGTTTATCCAGTTTCACTCTTGGCTCTTGCTAGAAACTAATTAATTCTGTAACAGGAAGTCTTCCTCAAAATCTGGAGATCGGAAATGGGGAAAAGAGGGAATACATTATAATTTTAAACCGCAAGATTGGATTTTCATATCATCATGTCACAAATTCTGGTAATGTTTATTCATAGGAGTTAAAACCAATTTAAGTTGTTGTTAGATATTTTTCAATTGTGTCTGACTTTTTTTGACTCTAAGGTTTTCTTGGCAAAGATGCTGGAGTAGTTTGTCTTTTTCTCCTCCAGCTCATTTTACAGATGAGGAAACTGAGGCAAATAGGATTAAATGACTTGCCCCAGGTCACATAGCTAGCAAGGGTCTGAGGGCTGATTTGAACTCAGATCTTCTTGACTTTAGCCCCAGCACTGTATCACCTAGCTGTCCTCAGTTGAAGGCTATACACTCAACTAAAAAAGCAATTTATTCGAGAGTGGTTTTTAAGAGTATATAAAATGTTTCCCTCACCTACTTTAAAAAAAATCAAGAATAGGAGACATAAATCTCTATGCAACAGATATGACAAACCACAAGAAATATACTCTGATTTCATGTTATGTTCAGCAAGAGAAAAAAAGAAATGGAGAGAAACAGACAAGTTTTAGAGTTAGTAGGTTGGCTATAACAAGATTTCTTTTTAACATATTCTATGTTTGGCTTATTTGTATTAACAATAATGACAATAACTCATATTTCTATAGTGCTTTAGGATTTGCTAATCACTCTTTTTCAAAACCCTTTGAAGCAGATAGTGAAATTATTACTCTGTTTTAATGAACAAGAAAGAAAACAAAGCTAAGAGTTGCTAACTGGTCCAAGGTCAGAGAGCTAAATGAAGCTAGTAGGGAACAGAGCCAGACTCTGGAAGCAGATCCCCTGATTTGAAGTCTACAACTCATTTTGCTGTATTCTACATGATCTAGTGATATCCGAAGGTTATCTTTGAACCCAGCTTTATACAATTATTCTGAGCCCTTCTCCACTAAATCGGTCCCCATTTCAGGGCAGAGATTTCTTGTTTTAATATAATGGTGAAAATATATAGAGAGAGTTCCTTAAGAATAAATGGGTAGCCACTGTTTACAACTTGTCAGTTGCTTTTATCTAGTTTAAAAAAGGTTCTCTTCTGAATGGAATAGCCTCAGTTTTCAAACAGGAGCGACGTTGTTCTCTGTACTACTATAATGCTACCAGTCAGATGGTGGTTTAAGAGAAGACCTGAATTCTGGTCTTGGGTCTGTCACTCGCTAGCTATCATGATGGACTTAAACAAGTGATTTTCCATCAGTTTCTTCATCTTTGAAGTAAGGGATTAGATATCGATCAAATGGCTTTACTGTCTCAGGGAGAGGGGAGGTGAAGAAGCGAGGGAGAGAATTTGAAACAGAATTCTAGGAAATGAATGTTAAAAATTATTAGTATATATAATTGGAAATAAAAATAAAATACATGCAATATTTATATATAATGTATTATT
>NW_025380042.1:0-7063 GCF_016433145.1 Gracilinanus agilis | reverse complement strand
CTATCTTCTTCTCTTCTTATCTCCTTCTCCTTCTATCTCCTCCTCTTCCTCCTTCTCCTCCTCCTCCTCCTCTTCCTCTTCCTCCTCCTCCTCCTTCTTTTATTCTTTATTGGTGGACAGCCAATGAAATTACACAATTGAAAGATGGAGTGTTGGGCTAAAGTGTAAAAAGCCTGGGAAGATAAGAACTGGTCAGAGTTTTAAAAGCCAAACAAAGGATTTGTGTTGATTCCCAGAGGTCCTAGGGAACCATTAGTTTGTTAAATAGGGTTGGGGAAGAGGGAATCGGCATGATCAGGTATGTGCTTTAGGAAAATCAATTTGACAGCTGAGTGGAGCATGAAGGAGACCTGGAGCTCGGAGACCGAGCCACAGGCTATTTTAGGGTCCAGGTGTGAGGTGATAAAGATCTGCAACAGGGCAGTGGCTGTGTCAAAGGTGAGAAGGAGGCAGAAGGTCCAATGGACAAGACTTGACAAGAGAGTAGATCCAGAGGATGAGAGAAAGCGAGAAGCCAAGCAGGACCCCTCACCGGGAGCCTGGGTGGCTGGGAGCATGGTGGTGCCCTTGACAGTAATACTAAAGAAGTGATGAAGAAGGAAGGCTCAGAGAATTGATGTGACTTGCTCTGGGTCACTGAGTGAGGAGCTGTCAAATGCTGGGTCTCAATCTAGCTGGCCCCAAGCCCAGCTTTATCTCCTCTGCTGTCTCTAACACTCCTGTAGTCAGACAGCATCCTTCACAACAGTTACCTCTGGAAACTCGTTATTCCAGGGGTGTTGATTTTCCGTGAAATAGTCTTAGCATTTATTTTTTTGGAAACATCTTTTCAGTGTGTGTGTGTGTGTGTGTGTGTGTGTGTGTGTGTGTGTGTGTGTGTGTGATATCTTCAAGTTGCAACAATAGGTTAGCTTTTTGGAAATGGCCAGGAGTCATTAGACCCTGTCAGGTAGAGAATCAGGTTAGTAACTGGCTTTGGTCTTCAAGTAAGAAAAGCACATTGTGGGGGCAGCTGGGTAGCTCAGTGGCTTGAGAGCCAGACCCAGAGAGAGGAGGCCCTGGGTTTAAATCTGACCTCAGACATTTCCTAGCTGTGTGACCTTGGGCAAGTCACCTGACTTCCACTGCTTAGCCCTTACCATTCTTCTCTTGATTCCAAGAGGGAAGGTGAGGGTTTAAAAAAAAAGCACAACGGCCTCAGCCACTTCCTAGCTGTGTGACCCTGGGCAAGTCACTTGACCCCCATGGCCCACCCTTACCACTCTTCTGCCTTGGAGCCAATACACCGAAGTACAAGGGTTTAAAAAAAAAAGCACAAGTTTTAAAGAAAAGTCAATAGTCAGTTAATCAATACACATTTATGAAGTAACTACTCTGTTCCAAGCTTTGGGCTAAGCACTGACCTAATTAGGAAATATTTCTCATTTGGCTTGTAATAGAACCCTGAAGACACTTCTAGAGGTGCTCCAAAGCTGATTAATTAAAAACAAAATAACCATGTCTCCCCCCTCCCCCCCTTACCTTCTATCTTAGAATTGCTATCAATTCCAAGAGAGGTAAAGGCTAGGCAATTGGGATTAAGTGACTTGCCCAGGGTCACACAGTAGATTTGAATCCTGGTCTTCCTGTCTTTAGGTCTGGCACTCCATCCACTGAATCACCTAACTGCCTCTCTTCTACGAAGTCTTTATTAGCCCTCCTACTTAGTGTCTCTCCCTTCTCAAATTACTATGCCAGTTCTTAGAATCGTAGATATGGAGTTAGAAAAGACCTCAAAGGTCATCTATTTTCCCTCCCCCATTTTACAGTTGAGGAAACTGAGGCCTAGAGAGGGGAAGGGAATTCCCCAAGGTCACATAGGCTACTAGTGGCAGATCTAAGTACTTGAACCCAGACTTGGAATGGAGTTCTTTTTTCATTTTACTTGACCAAAACTCTTTTGGATATATTTGTCCTGTTTTATTTCCTTGAAAATTAAACTTCACATAGGTAGCTCAGTGGATAGAGATCTAGGCCTGGAGATGGGAGGTCCTGGGTTCAAAATGGTATCAGATACTACCTAGCTGTATGACCCTGGGCACATCACTTAGCCCCCATTGTCTAGCCCTTCCTACTCTTCTGCCTTGGAACCAACACTTAGCTTTGATTCTAAGACAGGAGGTAAGATTATTGTTTTGAAAAAACAACAAGAGGCAGCTTGGGTAAACAAAGTCTTGGCATCTGATTTCTTAACTCTTAAAGGATCAGAAATATGTCTTTTTTTTTTTTTCACCCTTACCTTCCATCTGGGAGTCAATACTGTGTATTGGCTGGAAGGCAGAAGAGTGGTAAGGGTAGGCAATGGGGGTCAAGTGACTTGCCCAGGGTCACACAGCTGGGAAGTGTCTGAGGCCAGATTTGAACCCAGGACCTCCTCTAGTCTCTAGGCCTGGCTCTCAATCCAGTGAGCTATGCAGCTGCCCCCTAGAAATATGTCTTCAAATCTTACCTCTGACTTTTTCTGGCTATAGGACTCTGCCAAGTCACTGGATCTCTCTGAGTCTCAGATAACTCTCTAAGCTTTATCGATGAAGGCACAGATGATCCGCAGCCTGCTTTAGTGAAAGGAGTTCCTTGTGCCAAAGACCAATGGAATCCCTGATCATGTGAATATTAAAACAAACCCCCCCACAACTTCATCCCTTTTTTTTTTCACCCGTAGCCTCCAAGAGGAGTTGCCCCGTAATACTGGCAAATCATAGCCCTAAAAGAGGCTTTACTAGTGCTTAACAGAAAAATATCGGGGCCTGTTGGCCGCTCCTCTGGAGTCCAGGCTTCTTTTGACTGTGCTGCTTTTGGGACATTTCACTTTCCTTGTTTTGTTCCCAATTTATTTCCTTCAAAACTTCTGCTTTTCATATTCCATTTTTTTTTAAGCCCTCACCTTCCATCTTGGAGTCAATACTGTGTATTGGCTCCAAGGCAGAAGAGTGGTAAGAGTAGGCAATGGGGGTCAAGTGACTTGCCCAGGGTCACACAGCTGGGGCATATTCCATCTTTGAGTGTGTTTCTCTATCACCTTCTTAAGGTTACAAAAGTTACCAAAGCAATAATCCAAGCCTTGATTGGTGGCTCTGCTGAGATGTGTAAATACATTACATTGACTCTTGTGGATATGGACTATTTGGCAATCTAGTCTCTGGCTCCGCCCCCAACAGGCTGAGGCTCTTTTTATCTCTGGCCTGGACCACTGCAGTTGTCTTCTAATGTCTCTTTCTGCTGCCTCCAGGCTCTCTCCTCCCCTGGATCAGTCTTCCCCTCGGCTGCCCAACTGATCCGTGAGAAGGCGCACATCTGACCCTTGCCCGAGATGCTCCGGCCGGGATGTGCCTCTCGGCCACAACACAGCGGCCTCCCTGGCCCTCCAAGCCCTCCGCAGGCTGGATGGGACTTCCCTTTCCTGGAGATTTCGCCCTGCTGCCATTCACGTATTCGGCAGCCCAGTCAGACAGGTCTACCCACTGGTTTCCATACGTGACATTCCAGAAAAGAGAGACAGACAAAATGGACAGAGTCAGAGACATCCTCACAAGACAGAGACACAAAGACAGAGAGAGACACAGAGACAGGATTACAGAGAGTCAGTGGCAAAGACAGAGACAGAAGCACAGAGAAACAGAGGTTTAGAGACAGATTCATAAAGACACACAGAGACAGAATTACAGAGACATTCAGAGAGAAAGAGAGATTTAGAGACAGACACAAAGACAGAGACAGAGAATCAGAGGCAAAGACAGAGAGATTTAGAGACAGAGACACAAAGACAGAGACACAGAGAGATATTTAGTGATAGAGACACAAAGACAGAGAGACATATACAAAGAGTCAAAGGCAAAGACAGAGACAGAGATAGAGTTTTAGGGACAGACATAAAGACAGAGACACAGAGACAGAATTACAGAGAGAGAGAGAGTCAGTCAGAGGCAAAGATAGAGACAAAGGCAGAGAGACAAACAGAAAGACAGACACAGACAGAGACATTTGGACTGTTGGGTGGGGAGTTATGGTATAATTAGGCTGGAAAGATAGGTTAGGACCAAGTTGAGAAGGCCTTTGAAAGAGAAGCTTTTATTTTTAACCTAGAGGCACTAGGGAGCCACAGGAGTTTTTTGAAGCAGGGAATAGTAGGATCAGGCTTTGTTTAAGGAGAATTGCTTTGGTAGCTGTGTGGAGGAGGATGGATTCAGATAAGGCAGCAAAGCCAATTGGGAGGCCATTGCAATAGTCCAGGAGAGAGGGGACACGTATCTTTGTTTTCATCTTAACCGAATGTTCAAATTCCTCACCTTCTGTCTTTGAACTGATACTAAATATTGTTTCTAAGGTAGAAGAGTGGTAAAGGCTAGGGTAGTGGAGTTAAATGACTTGCCCAGGATCACAAAGCTAGGAAATGTTTGGGGTAAAATTTGAACCCAGGACCTCCTGTCTCCAGACCTACCGAGCTCTTGAGGTAACAAGTTTCTAAACTTAAATGGTAGCTGTGTGAGTAGATAAAAGGTATCAGGGATGAGAGAAATAAAATTTGGCAACTAATTTGTATATATGAGGTATGAGAGAGTGAATTAAGGTTATAAACCTGGGAGAATGGAAGGATGGTGGCACCCAGAGCTAGTTGGATAATATGGTGGCACTGGATCTAGACTGGAATTCAAATCTGGACTCACTAGCTATGTGTGACCCTGGGCAAGTCATTTCACTTGTATCTGCCTCAGTTTTCTCAATTGTAAAATGGGGATAATAACAGCTCCTACACCTCACAGGGCTATTGTGAAGACCAAATGAGATAATATTTATAAAAGCACTCAGCACAGTGCCAGGCACACAGTCCAAGCTATAGAAATGCTTGTTCCCTTCACTCCCCTGGACAGGAATAGGTGAGTTCAGTAAGAGGTCCACTTTTGGTGGTGGGATGAAGATGATGAGTTCTTTGGGACATGCTGAGTTTGACATGTCTCTGGGAGATCCATTCTCAAATATTCACTGGATAATAGGTGAGAGGAGGTTGACAATCAGGGGAGAAGCCACTTCTGGATCCAGATGGATCTCTGAGTCACCATAACTAGCTAGTAGGATAATCCACATTTATTGAGCACCTACTATGTGCCAGGCACTGTGTTGTGCACTTTACAATTATTATCTCATTTGATCCCCACAATAGCCTCCCGAAGTAGTTGCTGTTATTATCCTCATTTTACAGAAGAGGAAACTGAGGTAAGTAGAAATTAGATGACTTGCCCAGGATCACACAGCTAGTAAGAATCTGGTGCAAAATTTGAACTCAGGTCTTCCTAATTTGAAGCCTGACCTTCTATCCACCTCAACCCCTAGCTGCCATCTATATAGAGATAATAATTAACTATAAAAACAAAATAAAGCCCTGAATTAGGAAAAGGGGCAGAGGAATCCCCCAACTGGGTGGGTTTATCCCCTGTGGAAGATTTATGAAAGGAATGGGGTGGACAAGGCTTGCCCAGGATGAGAGGGATCAAAGGATTGGCTATCACAGAATTAGAAAGTTGGAAGGCACCACAGGAACCATCTTGTTATTGTTGTTCAGTATCGTCTGACTCTTCATTACCCAATTTGGGGTTTTCTTGGGCCAAGATGTAGGAGTGGTCTATGATTTTCTTCTCTGGCTCATTTGACAGATGTGAAAACTAAGGCAAATAGGGTCAAATGACTTGCCCAGGGTCACAAAGCTAGTAAATGTCTGAGTCTGAATTTGAACTCAGGACTACATGACTCTAACCTTGGGACTCTATCAATTGCACCAACCAACTGCTCCCCTAGGATCCATCTAGTCTAGTTTATTCCTGAGAAAGAATTCCTTAATCTTCCCCTTTCTCCCCCCCCCCCTTCTTTTAAAAACCCTTACCTTCCATCTTAGAATCAAATACTGTGTATTGGTTCCAAGGTAGAAATGGCCCAGCTAGGAAGTGTCTGAGAACAGATTTGAACCCGTCTCTGGGCCTGGCTCTCAATCCACTGAGTCACCCAGCTGCCCCTTCCCTTTACCTTTTTATTTGTTGATTTCTAGTATTTTTTCCCCTAAAGATTCCAAGCATTCTCTTTATTTTGTGTCCGATCCAGGGAAGAAATTAAATATGGGAAGAGGGGAGGGGGCTGAAAAGGGGCTTTAAGGAGAGAGTGGGGAGTGGGACCTGATCTTTTGGTACCTGAGTCCCCCCTATAATTCCTCCCTCTCCCCAGAAGTTGAACTGTTCCCTTCTTGGGTCCCACTGATCACCTTGGGTGGGCTACAAATAGAAGGAAGGTAAGGTAGGAGTGGGGTGTAAGGAGGTGAAGTCCTTGGTCTGGAGCCAGAACTCTCTTTTGGGCATCCAATCTTGCTTGCAGACCTTCAGAAGCGGGGTGGGTACTATATTCCTTCTCATTTCACATCCAGCCTAAATTTACCTTACTGTAATTGCTATTCCTGATTCTGTTTGCCTCAGCTTCCTCAACTGTAAAATGCAGGTAAGGGCTGCTAGACGGTGTGCTGTTAGAGCATTGGGTCTCTAATTAGGAAGATGTGAATTTAACTTCAGCCTCAGATACTTACTACCTGTGTGATCCTGGGCAAGCCCCTTAAGCTTGTTTGCCTCAATTTCCTTATCTGTCAAATGAACTGAAGGAGGCAATGGCAAACCCCTCTAGTATCTCTGCCAAGAAGACCCCAAAAGGAGTCATGAAAAGTCAGACAACAGAAACAACTGAACAACACCCATATCCTTGGCCCTGTTAAATGGTTCAACATCAGTTATGGCTTACCCAATAGAAATGGCTCAAGAGAAGATGCTAAATTACCATCTGTCTTACTGGTACACCCCAAGGACCATGAGTCTGACCAGCAGCTGAAGCCTTTCACAAGTGTTATTTCTACCTGTTAGAGTATGAGCTAGGACCAAGGTGCCATCTTGCTTTCTCTTTGTGTCTCTCAGCCTTGGTACAGTACTTGGTACTCAGTAGACATTTCTTTCATTTCCTTCCTTCCTTCCTTCCTTCCTTCCTTCCTTCCTTCCTT
>NW_025380041.1:0-5293 GCF_016433145.1 Gracilinanus agilis | reverse complement strand
TATTTCTACTTAGCTATTAATTATTTATAAAATTTAATAATTATTTAATAACTACTCAACAAAAAATTAAATAAATAAATTAGATTAAGAACCCCTGGTCTAGCAGAAAAAAGAAAGAGACAAAATTGCCCTTCTACAAGAAAGATTATGGGAAGCAGCTCAGTGACTCAGAGGATAGCATGCCAAGCCTGGAGACCAGAGGTTCTGGGTTCCAAAATTGCCTCAGACACTTCCCAGCTGTGTGATCCTGGGCAAGTCACTTAACCCCCATTGCCTAGCTCTTACCTCTCTTCTACCTTGGAGCCAATACACATAGTATTGATTCAAAGAAGGAAGGAAAGGGTGGTTTTTTTTTAAGGAAGTAAAGGGAATTGTTTTCTTTTCTTTTCTTTTTTTCTTTTTTTTTTTTTTTTGGTATCACATCTCTGATTTCATTGGTCTGGGGAGCACCAGATAAGGAACATCCTTTTGCCAGTACAGGTCAGTCACCTTTCGACAACTTGTGATGGTTTTAGGGAAAGTGATGGTGGATCCACAGGTTCAATAACTTGCATCCCACCACTTTCACTTATCAGAGGCGACTGGAACCAATGTCTTCTTGACTCCAAGGCCTGCTCTCCATCAATGACTTTATGCTGAGGAAAATGAGAAAAAATGAGCCAATGATACAATATGTGTAGTCTTTATATACAAGCTCTTCTCAGGTCATGTCATTCACAGTTTCCCTCCTTTCCCACATTAAAGAAAAAATAAGTTATGGACATGAATTTGCAAGCTTGAATAACCAAATTTATCAAGTATCCTCTGTGTGCTGGGTACTCGGATTCAAAGACAAAAATAGAACAGTTCCTGCCTTAGAAGAGCTTACATTTTAACAAGAAAGACAATGTGGTATAGTGATCATACATGTAGGAAACGTTAGAGGCAGAATTAGAACCTAAGTCTATTCTAACTCTAAGCACTCTTGTTGTTTTTCAATCACATCCAACTCTTGGTAATCCCATGCACCATGACTGCCCATGAGACTTTCTTGGCGAAGACACTGGAGTGCCATTTCCTTCTCCAGTAGGTCGAAACAAATAGAGGTGACTTGCCCAGGGCCACAGAACTAGTAAGAGTTTATATCTGATCTCAGAGGTACTAGGGAGTTATTCAAATTAATTGACAGAATGAGTGTCATCATTAGACCTGCCTTTAGGAAAATCACTTAGATTAGAAATGGTGGGGGGCAGCTGGATGGCTCAGTGGATTGAGAGCCAGGCCTAGAGATTGGAGGTCCTACATTCAAATTTGACCTCAGACACTTCCCAGCTGTGTGACCCTGGGCAAGTCACTTGACCCTCATTGCCTAGCCCTTAGCACTCTTCTGCCTTGGAGGCAATACAGAATATTGATTCCAAGAGGGAAGGTAAGGGTTAAAAAAAAAGAAATGGGGGACACTTGAGGCAGGGAGTCCAATTAGAAGGCTATTTCAAAAGTTCAGGCAAAAGATGATAATGGCTTGAGCTAGGACTATAGAGAAAAGAATATATGTGAGGGAAATTAGAAAGAAATGACAAGATTTTTTAATTTATAAAACCCTCACCTTCTATCTTAGAATTAATAATGTATATTGATTCTAAGGCAGAAGTGGTAAGGGCTAGGCAATAGGGGTTAAGTGACTTGCCCAGGGTCACATAGCTAGGAAGTGTCTGAGACCAGATCTGAACCCAGGACCTCTATCTCTGGGCCTGACTCTCCATCCACTGAGCCACCCAGCTGCCTCTTAAATGACAAGATTTGACAACTCCTCAGATATGTGAGGTGAATAAATAGGAAGAGCGAGAAGGAGAACCAGTTGGAAGGAATTTTTCCTCCTCCTTTTTCTTCTTCTCCTTACTTTCTTTCTTAGTATCAATTCTAAGACAAAAGAGCAACACGGGCTTAGCAGTTGGGGTTAAGTGACTTAGAGTTCCACAGCTTGGATGTGTGAGGTCATATTTGAACCCCAAACCTCCTAACTCCAGGAGGCTGAGGCACCTAGTTGCCCCCACCAACCTTTAGAAGACTATTGGTTAATCCGTGTATAATCCAGATCAAATTACTTGCCATTTCTGGGGGAAGGGATTGAAGAAGGGAGGGGAGGCATAACCCTAACCCTAACCCTAACCCTAACCCTAACCCTAACTATAATCATATAACTGTGGAAAACTGATGTAGAAATTTGTTATTATATGTAATTGTCAAAAAAACCCCAAACAAACAAATAAGTAAAGTAACCATTGGAAGATTATCAGTGACAGAGAAGCTCAGTACTTTCCCAAGACAGCCCATGCCATGACCAAGATGCTTGTTCTAATTGTTTGGAAGTTTTTCCTTCTGCCAGTACTAAATCCTGCCTTCCTGGAATTTCTACCTTTTGGTCCCACTTCTGTCTTTTTCATAGGACCAGTGTTTTAGAGAAGGAAGGGATCTTAGAATCTATTTAGCCTGTGTACCTCATTTTATAGGTGAGGAAACTGAGGCCCAAAGAATTTAAGTGACTTGTCATAGGATCAGAGATTTAGAGCTGAAAGAGGCCATTTGACTTAACCACTCCATTTTATAGATGAGTAAACTGACACCTAGAGATGGGAAATAATTTTCCTAGGTCCCGCAGGTCATTAGTGATAGACCTGGGAACTAGAATCAGGACCCACAACTATTACATGTAGCTCCTTCTCCACTGCATCACGTGGCTGCCATTATATACTTGGTGATTTCCATCTGCCCTGATGGATCTATTCTGATATCAGAACTATGGAGGAATATTGGTGGGTGGAAGCATACTCAACCGGGCCCCCCATGTTCCCTCTTTAGGCTATAGACTACAAAATATTGAGCTACCACATTAGCCTGATGCCTTTGGCCTTATCTGGGCACTGGTTTACAGTCCAAGGGCATCAGTCTTTCTGAAGACCTAACCTGTTGCTAAGGGAAGAGGCTTGATAAGTCCGGGAAAGGAGCTTCCTTGAAACTGATTAAAATAATGATCACTCTTAGAGAAGGAAGAATTTCTTTGATTAATTCAGTTAATAGGAGTGTTGCCAGGCAAGGCAATAAACATTTATTAAGTTGCTTACTTTCTAAGCAAGCCAAACAGAGAGGATACAAATATAAACAAAGAGATATATCTCCTTCGAGGGGATTACATTATTTTCTAATGGGAAAAGACTACACCCAAAAGGGAGCTGAAAATTGGAGGGGAGGAAAAGGTACTCTCGGGGTCTGGTGCCAAAGTCCAGAGAATCAGATGCAGAAATGGGAGGAGGGTGAAGGATGGTTGATTTGGTTGTGTTCCCAAAATGGAGACCTTGGATGGAATTCTTTGGGAGAAGGGGGCTGCAGAGCGGCAGGATTTTCCAGAGTGGGATGCTCCAGGCATTTCTAGGGTGAAGCATGGTGGTCAAGTGTGGTTTACATGAATTTACCTTTGTTTGATCAGTATGAAAGGAAAATCCTTAGAGGAAGTGGTTAAAAAAGGTGGAGATGATTTTAGGGAAATGATTCTCTAGTGTGCTTGGAAAGTCTGTTAAAGGTTCTGTTTGGGAGGCAGCCAGATGCCTCAGTGGACTGAGAGTCATGCCCAGAGACAGAAGGTTCAAATAAAATGGTCTCAGGCACTTACTAGCTGTGTGACCCTGGGCAAGTCACTTAACCTCCATTGCCTAGCCCTTACCGCTCTTCTACCTTGAAACCAAAACACAGTATTGATTCTAAGTCAGAAGGTAAGGGTTCAAGAGGCAAGAAAAAGTTCTGTTTGATGAAATAAAACTGTTACTTGGGCTCTGACCTGTTTAATTTGATTATGGAATTTGACTGTTCTAGAAATTATAAATTGTATGTCGAGAATGAACCAGGCAGACAAATATTCAAAGGTAAGAAGGGCTCCTGTCCCTTTGGATTTCCTTTCTCTGTAAGCAGAGAGGCTTACCATTATTTAATTAATGAATTTGTCTGGGGGGGGGTCTTAAATGCCTGAAATGCAGAGTATTGAGTTTTTTTTCCACAAGGGAGGCTGGCCAGCAGCTCTACCTTCCTGGCAAAGGGAAGTCATTTTCCTCCCAATCATTTCTACAGCAATATTGCAACTTGAATTTGACTCTTCTGGGGTTTAAAAGAGCCCTGTGGATAAACACATTAGACAGGCCCTTTGAAGCTTGTCTTTTGGCAGACTCCAGCAGCATTTAATGGGCCTGGGTTTCTGTTGCAGAGGGAATAGCGTGACTCATCCTCTGTCCCAGCTCCCTGCTCATGGCTTTAAATGCTTCCAACTTTCGGGAGCTAAAGAGATCAGTTCAGCACAAATGACATCCTGCCGTAATGACTCCAGTGGCATCATTTTCTGAATGACTTTCAGAGTGCCAGCGGGGTCCAGGGTCTGCCAGCCTGAAGGGGAATGCAGAACTGTCAGGTATTTGCCCTGATCTACAAAAGAGGTGACCACTATTGATTCTGCATGGTGCATTCATTAAGCATGGATTAGAGGTGAGGATATCCTTGTACATAATCTATGTTTAGAGACGGACGCATCTACATACATTTCTCATTTTTTGTCCCCTTATAATTTCTCCACAGAGGCCGAAAGATCATAGATTTAGAACTAGAAGAGAGTAAATAAAGAAACTGAGGCCCAAGCCCAATCCGAGAACTAAGGCAGCTAAGTGGGTCAGTGGATAGAGCGCTCCACCTGGACTCAGTAAGACATCTTCATGAGTTCAAATCCGGCCTCAGACACTGCCTAACTGTGTGACCCTGGGCAAGTCACTTAACTCCATTTGCCTCACTTTCCTCATCTGTCAGATGAGCTGGAGAAGGAAATGACCAACCAGTCCAGTATCTCTGCCAAGAAAATCCCAAATGGGGGTCGGAATCAGATGTGACCGAAAATGACTGAACCACAACAAAAGTGTAAGAAATAAGATTTGAGCCCAGGTTTTCCTGACTCAAAGTTCAACCCTGCCTTCACTACACTACTCTACTCTTTTCTACTCAGTGGGTCAGAGATCTTCTTTGACTTTTTTTGTGGGAACTTGTACAACCTTCAATCTGTACCTTTAGTATCTTTCTGTTTATCAATGATGGGCCCATTTCCTCTTCTGCTTAGACACATTCATGATTGTCTCTTATATTTCTTTTTTAAAAAAATCTTTACCTTCTATTATAATATAGTATAACATAATCTAACATGACATAACATAACATAACGTAAAGTAACATAACATAACATAACATAACATAACATAACATAACATAATATAATATAATATAATAT
>NW_025380040.1:0-9357 GCF_016433145.1 Gracilinanus agilis | reverse complement strand
TCTCTCTCTCTCTCTCTCTCTCTCTCTCTCTCTCTCTCTCTCTGTCTCTCTCTCCCCACCCCCACCCCGTGTCTCCATGTCTCTCCCTCTTACTGTGAACTGAATTGTTCTGAAAAAGATTCATGAAGAGGGTGAAACTTGAGCTGAGCCTTGAATGACAGATCAGAACGAGTTGGGTAGAGAACCTACCTGAAGTAGGTACCAAATCAGAATTAAATAAAGTCATCCTTTTCGCTCTGCTATAAAACATCTCAATGTCATTACATTTTCTGATGTGTTCTTTAATTAATTCCTTCTACAAACTTGATTTTGATTAATTCAAAGTACTTTAACTACAGAGTGCTGATTCCCATTCCCATGTCTGGTTGGTGCCTCGCATGCAAATGGTCTTTCTTACCTACAGGACAGGGCCAGTTAGACAGGTCCTAGCTTAGCCCACTGCAGGTTTATTACCTTGGAGAACAACAATTAACTCTTCTGCTAAACATCACTGAAAGTTACAGGTTACCAAGGTGACCTGTGATCAATGCCAGGATTTAAATGGTGTCTGTCTTTGGGGATAATCTTTCATGAATAATTGCTACATTCTGCTCCATATAATTATTGGCACTCTGATTAGCCCAGCGTTAATTACGGATAGTGACTTTCTAATTACCAGCTGTAGAGGAAATCTTCCCAGTTCTGATACAGGGACACCATGTACACTCAGAATCTTTTGACACATCGGCATGGCTGTGGTGGATTTTGCAACTGTAAGAGGACACCTGGGTGAGTCTGGGGGGCTTATGGGTTTTTGTGGCTATTCCTGATGGGATTGGGGGAGCCTAGGACAAAACAAACTGTGTACTCTACCCTTTCTCTTTCTCTACAGTCTTGAAATCTTTATCCAGGTTCAAATGAGCCACAATGGCTCACATTTCTAGAAGGCTCAATGCTTAAAAAACCTACTTCATGATATCACACAATTCCAGAGCTGGAAAATAGTTTAGAGAACATTTGGTCCAAAAATTAAAGGTTGCAGATACTTGGCCAAAATAAAAAAGTTAATAAATAGACTTAATAAAAGACTGAAACTCAAGTCTTTTTACTCCAAATCTACTATAAATTCCACAATATCCCTTTATTCTCATCATTATCAACAATCATTTATTAAATTCCTACTTTCTACCTAGCCCTATGCTAAATCATTGGAGATATAAAGAAATACAAAGACATGGTCCCTTCCCTCAAGAAGCTTACATCCCAATGAGGGAGAGAACATGCCAACATCTATGCACATCTATGCAAACAAGACATACGTGGCATAAATGTAAGGCAATCTCAGAGAGAAGGCACTACTGGGGAGGCATGGGAAAGGTCTCTTGAAGAAGGCAGAATTTGAGGCAAGTCTTTAAGGAAATGAGGGAAGCCTGGGAATGGGAGTGAGGAGGAAACACATTTCAGGCATAGAGGACAAATGGTACAAAGGCACAGGGTTGGGAGACAGTGTCAGGTGCAAAGAACAGTTAGAAGGCCAATGATCCTAGAGTTCTTAGGAATGAGGGAAGTGTAAGAAGTTTGGAAAGATAGAAAGAGTTGAGGTTGTAAAAGGCTTTAAAAGCCAAACAGGAGAGTTTCTTTTATTTATTTATTTAGAATATTTTTCCATGGTGACATGATTCATGTTCTTTCCCACCCCTCTTCTCTCCCATTCCTGGAACTGACAAGCAATCCCACTGGGTTATATATGTATATCATTGTTTAAAAGCCATTTCCATATTATTCATATTTGCAACAGAGTGAACTTTTAACACCAAAACCCTTATCACATCCCTATCGCACTATATGATCAAACATATTTTTCTAATGCGTTTCTGCTCCCACAGTTCTTTCTCTAGAAATGGAGTGGCAGAGTGGAGTGGAGAATGAGAAACTTGAGGCAGATAGACCTACTAGCAGGTTACTGCAATAATCCAAACATGAAGTGATGATGAAATTAGTCCTCTAATGAATTTAAAACTATAGAACAGATAAGAAAACAAAAGCCAACAATCTGTTTTGTACTAGAAACACATCTAAAAAGTAAAGAAGCATACAGAACAAAACTGAAGGACTAGAACAATATTTTCCTTGCAGGATCGACATCAAGGTGATGATTGTCACGAGAGGGATGGGAACATATGTGAGAGACGTTGAAAAGGTAGAAAATGAAAGGACTCAGCAATAGTTTGAAAATGTGTTGGGAGATAAGAAGTTGTGACACTAAGTTCTGATCCCCTGTGACTGAGAAGATGGTAGTACTTTGGTATTAAGAAAGTTGGAAAGGGCAGGAGTTTTTTTGGGGAAAGATAATGAGTTTAGTTTTGGACATGTTGAGTTTAAGATGACTAGTGGATATCTAAATTGAAATGTCTAATAGGCATTTCTGAGACTGTAGATCAAGAAAGAGGTTATGAGGAAAAAAGAGAGAATTAGGACAGTAAGTGATAGTAGGAATTGAGGCAATTGAGTGAATCACACTGATTCTATCTTGTGACTCAATTCTATGACTAGCTTAGTTCCCTTTGTGAGGGGGTGAAGGGAGGAAGGTAGAAGAAGGGAAAGGAAGGTAGTGCCCCAGCCCTGGCAGGGGGAGATTGACCAGAGCCCTTTGAGGCTCAAATAAAAGATCAGAGAACAACTTAGGGTTTAGAATAGCTGGGTTTTATTTAAATTAGAAAGGGGAAGGTCTAGGAAAACTAGGAGGTAGATAGAAAGGGACAAAGGCACCGAAAGAGATCAGGGAAGACAGCGTCAGCCAGCCTCCAGGCTGGAGAGAGCAAAGAGCAGAAAGCTAGACCAGGAAAAGGCACCAAACTTTCTCTTTTATACTTTATCTGACACCTCCTACATGACACACCTTTCTATTCAATTATGGGTCTTGTCCAATTTCTATCTTGTGAGAAACTTTTATTCAATTGAGAGAATTGGGAGAAAATCTTATTGTATTGTTTGAACCCAGGACTGCATGGCTGGGAAAGTAGATCACCTATTTCTGTTGTTTAAAGACTTTTAACCAAGGACCTAAGTTATGTTGACCAGAAACACAGTCAGATTCTAAAGTTGATGCCAGGAATTTTCTCATAATTGTACAAGCAGCCCACATGTCTTATCTGAAAACTGTCCCCATATTGATTAATTAGTTATTATTTTCATGTTCCTTTGATTATTCACAGACCCTTGGGGGGAGTGTGATACTCTTTTTATGAATTCAGGGAACTGTCTCCATTCACTCTCTCCCTCCCAACTTGGAATAACCTTTCATCCAATTAGAAATCAGATTATCTAGTATTGTTTTCCTTTTAATTAATTTGTCTCATTTGATTAATTGTTTTTAATGTATAAAAGTCTGTGTCCCCTTGATTTAGGGTCCAGCTCTAAGCTGAGGAAGGGGCCTGGTCCCAATTTGTTGAGTAATCATCATGCATTGCTTAATAAATCAATATTCTTAGAAGATCCAACCTTTGTTTCCTCAGTCATTTCATATTTTATTTGCTATGGTTAGGATTAAATAAATCTGAGAATCATCTATATTGAAATGAGTATTGAATGAAATCATAAGTAAGATAGTATAGAGCCATATTGGTGAACCTATGGCATGTGTGCCAGAGCATGCCAGAGGGGGACTGCTCCCCTCCTCTTCTCCACATGTGCCTGAGGATATTTCTCCCAGCAGCCGAATGAGAGTGCTTCCTTCTTCCCCTGTCTAGAGTAAGGTGGGGGGCTCACATGTGGTGTGAGGGTTGCAGTTTGGGCACTCACCATCACTGGTATAGCGGAAAAAGGGAAGAGTTGTCAGGACAGACCCTCGGGATACCCACTGTTAGTGGGCATGAGCTTTTTGAATATCTAGCAAAGGAGGCAGAAGAAGAGGGGTCAGATAAGTCAGAAGAGAATCATACGAGTCAAGAAAATTTTGAGAGGAGGAATATCAATTTGGCAACAGTATGGAAGATGGTTTGGAGAAGGGAAAGCAATTACAAGGCTATTTCAATAGTCCAAGTGAGAAATGAGAATGTGAAATAGGATAGAGATTGCATAAACTGAGAGAATGGGACTAATGTAAGAGATGTTTTGGAGGTCAAATTGACAACACTTGGCAACCAACTGGGGCTGGGGAGAAGAGTCAAGGGTGACTCTGAGGTTGTGAAATTAGGGCACCAGAAGGACGCCATCAATGAAGTAGAAAAGTTAGCAGGAGGAAGAGAATTTGGAGGAAATTAATGTATTCTCTTTTGGATATTCTAAATTTGAGATACCTATAAGACATCTAGGTGATATATGGCAGACAAATGATAACTCCATAAAGAGAATATAATTCATAAAAAGAAAATTTGGGAGAGAATTCAAGTCACAAATTACTCCTCTAATAGAATTTTAAAACATAGAATGGATAAGAAAACACAATCCAACAATCTGTTTTATACTAGAAATATATCTACAAAGGAAAGAAGCATACAAAATAAAAATGAAAGACTAGAACAAAATTTATATGCATCAGATGCATGCAATAAAGTTGGAGTTGCCTTCACGATATCAGAAAGTAAAAAAATTCAAAATATCAAAAGAGAGGAGGGAAATTATATTTTGCTTAAAGGAACCATTGACAATCAACCAATATTAACATTATATATATACACACACCAAATGGCATATGATGTAAATTCATAAAGGAAACATTCATTGAATTTCAAAAAGAAATAGATGACATGACTAAAATTGTAGGAGACTTTAATGTTCCTCTTTCAGAGCTGAACAAAATTTAACCAAAAGATAAACCAAAAGGAAAATAAAGAACTGAACAAATGGTTGGAAAAGTTAGGACCAAAAGGTTTATAATAATTTTTGAATTAGGAACATTAAAGAAAATATGTATAATTTATTACTATATGGTACCTTTACAAAAATAGACCAAGAGAAAAAACAACAGATCATTTGCTAGAGAACAGAAAAACTATAGATAAATGTAAGACTTAGGAATACCAGATACATCCTGTATGAGCCATAACAAAATTAAACAAATTTTCAAGTATAAATGACTATGTGTTTGTTATTGTTTGAGCTATGTGTGTGTTTAGGCTCTCTACAAATAGTTCCAACCCCTCAATGATGGTATTTACCCAAGTGTGGGGGCAGTCCCTTGCACCTCAGTTCCATTTAGCTACTAATAGAATAATTTTTAAAAAGGAATATTTACTTCAAAAGGTATAATCACAAACTCACAAATTTACTCCACAATACAGGTAGAATAATTCTCTCCTCCACTTATACTACCCTAGTGTCCAAGGAGGGGCATGTGATCAGGTTTATAGCTTCTCTCAGTTCCTATAGAATATATCTCCAGTTCCAAGTATAAAACCTACCTTGACTTAAGTCCCAGATGTCCTGGTTTCTCTCAACTTTCCTGCCAGGCTGGCTGGCTATAATATCCCACCTGCAATCTGGCTTCAAGGTCACTATGGCTTGAAATCCTGGATCCCGTGGAGATCATCACCCATCCCTGGGGCTGAGAGGACAAAGACCACAGAACAGAAAAAGAAAAACCCAAGGCTTATTTGAAAAAACTTTGGTAAAAGGAGAAGAGAAGGAATAGGGGAAGGAAGTTCTTCTCCTTTCACTGGTTCAGTATATGGTGCCCATGGTATGGGAAAGTTTAAGGTCTTTTATGAGCAGTATGAAGTGAGAATGCAGGGGGAAAAAGAGTGTCTCAATTTGGCCAACTTTCTGAGACTAAAGTCAAAGATCTGGATTTGCTTTGGTTGGGGGTATTGAGGGAGGGTGGTTCCTCACTTAGAAATTTCCTTTGCTAAAGAAATCACAGTAGTCTCCAGGGTCACTTTGCCTCTTTCCCCTCTGTATTTCTTATTCATTGTAGCTTTAAAACTAGGAGAAAGGGTCACAGGTTTACAAAGGATTGTCTAGAGACAGGGAGATAGATCAGCCTCCAGATTCTGAGATCCTTTAATGTAAAGTCCCATCAAGAAGGGCCTCTGATGAGTTTCCAAATTCTGATCATAAAATTAAAAAATCAGACCATAAAATTTTAGAACCTGAAGGAACTTTTAAGATTACTTAGTCTACCAGTTTGATTTAATAGATGAGGAAAGAAGGATACCAGAGAGGTGAAATAATTTGCTTAGTCACACAGCTGGTTATTGGGAATACTTTTTTCTTTTGTTGATCCAGACGTTGTTTTAATATTTTTTTAATCTTGAGAACTACTCTGTGTGTGTGTGTGTGCGTGCGCGTGTGCATGCGTGCGTGTGTGTGTGTGTGTGTGTGACAGATAGAGACAGAGAGAGAGACAGAGAGAGAGAATCACGTTATAAGTTTGCTGATGATAAATTTAAATCTGTTCCCATTGTCCATCACGCCTCCGCCTCCTAGAGGTCCCTGTGATATAATATTGTGGCCCTGTCTCTGGCTTCTAGTATCAAACATTATCATTAGTGTCCACTCAGTAGTTTGCTAGTAGTAAGAAAACCCTCAATTATTTCCTTGCATGGCAAATTTTGGAATGGGAGCCGGAGGAGGAAAGGAGAAAAAGAGAGCAAGATTTGAGAGATTCTTCTGACTCCTTTGTTCGAACAGAAAGAATGAGTCAGGGAATATCACACTTCTGGAACTGTTGAGCTAAAAGGACTAAGGCTGCCCTTCACTTTCTAAATAAAAACAGCTTTCTTCTCAAACACAGTTTTAAGGACTAGTCACAGAATCTCAGAATTGGAAGCCAACTCAGTGGTTATCTAACTCATTGCTCCCCAACCCATCTCTTCCCTCTAAAACACCCCTGGCAAGTGGCCATCTGGAAGTCTCTGCTGAAAGACCTCCATCAAAGGGCAAACCAACATCTCTTGAGGCAACCTTGACCATTAGGGGGAGTTCTAATCCTCTGAAAGTTATTTCCTGATTTTAAATCTAAAATTCCTTCTCGGCAATTTCACTAGTTTCATCTGGTTTCTTTTCCATCCTCCATCATAGGCGTCATGCCCACAAAACCCCAGCCTTACTCCTGCCTCAGTCTTCCTTCTTCAGCTTGGACATCCTCAGCTCCTTCAACAAATCCTCACACGGTGAACTCGAGGCCTTTCACCATCCTGATTAGTTGCGCTCTTGCTTATCAATGTCCTTCTTGAACCGTGGGGCCTAGAATTGAACACAGTATTCCAAGTGTTCTAACTAGGATAGAATACAATAAGACTGCCTCCAGATTTCTGGATGCTAAGAAATTAGATCACAGACAAAAAGGCTCAGATTATAACATTTTGATTAATTACTGATCATGATAATGAGTACTTCTAGGTTTTCCTTCCTCTTAAAAATTAAAAATCCTTTATGAATGTTAATGGACTTTATCCGTTATACTGACCATTCTAGAAAATGCTAGTAGAACTTGAGGACTCCATTTCCAATTTATTCATTCACAGCCATTTATTAAATGGCTAATGACCACTATGTGAGGTGTGAAGAGAGATATAGAGATAAGTGATACAAAGACACAGAATAAATACAGAAATTTAAAGATAAATGATACAGAGACACAAAGATAGAGAAATTTAGTAATAAATAAATATCTGTCTTTAGAAAGTAGTATTGAAATTGGAGCAGTTGGTAAGGGGAGTAATGAAACAATTTTAGGTTTGATGTCAGGAAGCCTTCCCAAGTAATCAGACCTATGCATTCTAGAGGCAGTGGATTCCTCCACTTCGGAGGATTTACATAAATTCTAGAAGAGCATTTGTTGGATGGGTGGAAAAGGAGGTTCTGGATTCTTTGGATTGGGTTAGATGTGGTCTTTGGAGACCCTACCAATTCTGAAATTCTGGGAAATAATATATGCTCTCTGCTCTCAAAGAGTTCATAATCCAACAGGGAGATAAGACATGCACACAGATAATTATAATGCAAACAAGAAAATGATAAATACATCAGAAGGACATAAAGCCAATCAATAAGCAATTAAGTGTCTACGATGTGCCAGGCACTGTACTAAGTACTGGGGAGTCCATGTGTTTTTGTCATTCAGTTGTATTTAACACTTCTTGACCCATTTGTTTTTATTTTATTTTATTTTGGAAAAGATACTGGAATGGTTTGCCTTTTCCTTCTCCAGCTCATTTTACAGAAGAGGAAACTGAAGCAAATGGTGTTTAGATGACTTGCCCAGGACTGCACAATTAGTAAGTGTTAAAGGCGAGATTTGAACTCAGGAAGATGAGTCTTCCTAACTCTAGGCTCAGTACTTTATCTCTGGCATCTCATAGCTGTATGAAGTGAGGACTGGTACCTCTGGTATGAGAGCTTGCCAAGCCCTTTTCAGGGCTGCTCATCCTTCTTGGGTGTCCAACTTTCATCCAACTCTCACTAATGGCTCCAAGAAGATGCAGTATCCACAACAGCCACAGTACTGTAAACTGTCTCAGCAAGTGGATGAAACCAGCTTATAAATCTTTCCAGGTTTTTTTTTAATCATTGTTCTGTTCATCATTTCTTATGGCCCGATAGTATTCCATTACAATCATATACCACAACTTGTTCAGTCCTTCCCTAATTGATGAGTGTCCCTTTCTTTGCCATCACAAAAAGAGCTGCTATAAATATCTTTGTGAAAGTAGGTCTTTTTCCCCATCTTGGATCTTTTGGGATATAGGCCTAGAAGCGGTATTGCTGGGTCAAATAAATATGTAATTTTTTTCCATCCAACTTCTTGAAACTACCAAAATTTATTCATAAACCCTTTGAGGGTCTATTGACCCCAGGTTGAAAATCTCTGCTTTAGATGAAAACAATTTGATTGAAATAGATTATAGCTAGGTGGTGCAGTGGATTGAATGGCACTCCTGGAATCAAGAAGACTTGAATTCAAATCTAGCCTCAGTTATTCACTAGCTACATGATCTTGGGCAAGTCACTTAACTCTTTGTTTCCGTGTTCTCGTGTGTAAAATGAGCTGGAGAAGGAAATGGCAAATCCCTTCACAGTATCTTTGTCAAGAAAACCTCAAATGGTGGTTTTGGTTTTAAAAGATTATTTTAGTACAAAAATGAATAATATGGAAATGGGTTTTGAGTGATAATATATGCATAAACCAGTAGAATTGTGGGTCAATTTGGGGAGGGGGAGGGAAGAGGAGAGAGACCATATGAATCATGTAACCAAGGAAAAAATATAAAAATAAAATTAAAAAAAGGAATCCTTTATAGTAAAACTGATTTTTTTTCATATCCTTTGATCAGTTAACTGGTCAAAATGAGAGAAGCTTTTTGGATAATGAATGACTACCTAAGAGTCATGAATATGACCCTGGGCCCTGAATATATATATATATATATATATATA
>NW_025380039.1:0-9812 GCF_016433145.1 Gracilinanus agilis | reverse complement strand
TATATATATAATATAAGTGGATAAGAGAGCTATCTTTAAGGTCTTGAAGACCTGAGTTCTAATCTTGCCTGAATCATTTGCTAAAAGCTGCCTAAACTAACCCTGTCATTTTACAGTTGAGGAAACTGAGGCCCAAAGAATATAAGTAACTTGCCCTAGGTTACACAGATAGGAAGAAACAGAGCCAATATTTGAACTCAAGTCCCCTGACTCCCAGTTCAGCATATCAGCTCTAATGATAGATTGTGATCTGGTTGGGGGAGTCCTATATCAGACTATTAGCATTAAAGGCTAGAAGAGAAAATAACAGTCCCATAACCAAGGGAAAAAAGAAAGAACCCAATGCCAAAGTGTAAGTTCTCCATTCTGAAGGGTCCCTAGCACTCAGCAGATAGAAAAGAATCAAATATTTTTTTATTTAATTTAAGTTAATCAAACACCAGCATCTTAAATCAGGACACTTGAAATTTGTTTATATTTTCTCTTTCATAGAGAAAAACATGATCATACAGACTCTCTGTATATGGTTTCTGTAATAAAAATATTTTTCTTAAAAGATTGGCTATAGAATTGAATGTATATTCATCATACAGACAAGATGGAGTATTTTAATTAGCTTGACTGAGGAATTTGTGCCATGTAGGCCAGGGGTTCCATCAGTTATCTTGGGAGTGGGCAACTGTCACATCAAGCTGACATAAGGCAGAAAAGCTCCCTTGTCTAGGAAATCAAAAGAAACCCAGTCAGGGGCTCTCCCAAAGGCACTGATTGACTAAACCTAGACAGAGCTTTTTTTTTTTTTTTGACTAAGAAAAACAACCAGATAAAATGTAGTTCTTCCATGAAAAAAAAAGCTCAGTGACCTGGAGGCAGAAAAAAGACAAGTTGACCCTCATATCTTAGCAGAAAAATCACCAAGGTAGACGTCATGAGATATTGAGGCTGTCATGCAAATAGCCCAGAACTTGCTCTGTGACCTGAATTCAGCAAGTCAATTAATTATGCCTCTGTGCCTCAGTTTCCTCATATGTCATGAAAAGTTATGACCTTCTGACTTATTCAAAGGGTCAAATTCAGTGAGACTTAAATGAGATAATAAATATTCAAGGTACCATATAGTTTAACTTATTTATTATAAATGATTATATAATATTATAAATTATAAAATATAAATAATAATTTAATTATTTCTATTACTGGGTTAATGTTATTTATAAAAGGAGATGATTCAAGTAAAAATAAGTGAGATAAATCATTTTGATTAAGAGGTCTTAAGAAAGATGAGCTAAGCTGAGTTGGTCAGTAGAGTAATAATAATCATATTTATATATGCATAAATATATTCATAAATATACACACATATATATTATGAAAGCACAGGTCTGGACCAAAATAACCATCCCAAGCAGAAAAAAGTTATGTGTGTATCACATATATGTCACATGCATATACACATTATGTATATATGTCACATATATATACACACAGGGGAAAGAATTTGAAGCAGACCTGTGTTTTCACTCTACTAGGGAACAACCAGTGTGGAAACTCCATTAACTGATGTACATTGGCACCTTTTCTGCAACATATAATCTTAGAGTTACCTAAGACACTGAGGGGTTAAGTGACTTATCTAGAATTTCACAGATAGTCTACATCAGAAGCAACTATATGAAGTAAGGTCTTTGAGATATCAAGCCCTGCCCGCACTCGAAGGTTTTCATAATAGTCATTCAAACAAATGAAAATATTGTACAGATGTAATGGGGGTGACTAGGGGAGACTTTCTGGGCTTCTAGTTGAGCACCTGAAATGGAGTGTATCATAGTATCAGGTTCCTTGCTGAAGAACATCCCCTTGTTGAGATAACGAAGCATTCCTTGGTGGGGGCTCCCAGAGTGGGGAAGAGGAGGCTGGGAATGAGGGACTAAAAATGATAGCTCTATAAGAAGCATAGAAGAGAAATAGTTCTGGCTCTCTGGGAGTCTCATCTGGAGCTTTTTCTCCATTGGACTCCCATCAAGGAGGAGAGCAGTACATTCTCCCTGATTCCTAGCATCACTGGCAGCTCTACTACCCTCTCCCCCATGCCTGGCATTAATGGCCACTCTACCCTCTCCCCCATGCCCAGCATCAATAGAAGCTCTACTACCCTCTCCCTCACACCTGGCATCAATAGAAGCTCTACTACCCTCTCCCCCTTGCCTGGCATCAAAAGAAGCTCTACTACCCTCTCCCTCACACCTGGCATCAATAGAAGCTCTACTACCCTCTCCCCCATGCCTGGCATCAATAGAAGCTCTACTACCCTCTCTCCCATGCCTGGCATCAATAGAAGCTCTACTACCCTCTCTCCCATGCCTGGCATCAATAGAAGCTCTACTACCCTCTCCCTCACACCTGGCATCAATAGAAGCTCTACTATCCTCTCCCCCATGCCTGGCATCAATAGAAGCTCTACTACCCTCTCCCTCACACCTGGCATCAATAGAAGCTCTACTACCCTCTCCCCCTTGCCTGGCATCAAAAGAAGCTCTACTACCCTCTCCCTCACACCTGGCATCAATAGCTCTACTACCCTCTCCCCCATGCCTAGCATCAATAGAAGCTCTACTGCCCTCTCCCCCATGCCTGGCATCAATAGAAGCTCTACTGCCCTCTCCCCCATGCCTGGCATCAATAGAAGCTCTACTACCCTCTCCCCCATGCCTGGCATCAATGGCAACTCTAACACCCTCCCACACATCTCTAAGCATGTGAAAGCAAGAGCCTGGGCTTATCTAGGTGAGCCTGAGTCATTGGTCTCTGACTTGTTCTGTCTCCTTCCTTCCCTAAGCACAGGGAAATAAACAGCAAGCCTGAGAAACAGGCATTTCTAGCTTTGGCAGCAGCTACCTCATGAGCTCAAGAAGTCCAGAGTTAAAGGCCAATCACACAGCAGGAGACAGTGCCTAGAACTGTGTACTACTCTAAGGAGATGACCTGGAGAACTGAAGAGCCGTGTCTGTCTGGCCAGGAGCCCTGAGCCTTATAAAAATTGTTTACATAGTTCCTCTTTGAAAGGAATGTGACATGATAGTCCCAACTATTGCAGCAATCTCACAGGGTTGTCTTTACCTCCTGTGGTAACAATGATAATAGTAACAACAATATTTATATAGTGTTTACTATGTGCCAGACACTGAAGTTTACAATTATTATCTCATTTGATCCTCACAACAATCCTGGAGAAAAGTGCTATTATTATCCCCATTTTACTGATGAGGAAACTGAGGCAAAAAGATTAAATAACTTGCCAAGAGTCGCACAGCTAGTTTGTGGTCAAGGCCAGATTGGGACTCAGGTCTTCCTGCCTCCAGACCTATTACTCTATCATCTATGCCACCTAGCTACCCCATCTGATAGTCTAATGAATGTGATAGATTATTGTTTTATATATGTATTAATCCACAGCTGAGAGTCTTTTAAGTCTTAAGTATTTTTCCATGGAAGAAGAAAGAAATGGCTACCTTAAACCTGATGGTCATATTGTACACAGAGCATATTTTCTAGACAAGACCCTGTTAACTCACTTTTGGGGACGCACTAGATATGAACTGTATTTAAGCTTTGTTTTTGAGATTTCTCTGGAGTTACTCCAGGGGAACAGAGGACAATAAATCAGAGAATAAGAGGAAGTCTGACACCTCCACCCACCCGCACCAACATATACCCAAAATGTTTGTCTATCATCTGCAGACTTCTCTCTCTCTCTTTTTTAAACATTAGAACAACATTTGTCTTTCTTCAGTTCTGATGTTTTCCATAATCTTGCAAATGTCACTCATGTGTCTCAGCAATTGTGGTCTCTGGTTCTTTCTAGGTTACTGCCTAGGATATAGCTCAGCTGGAACAGGTGACTCGTCTCCATCAAAGGCAGCCAAGGGCTCTCTAGCTATCTCTGTATTTATATTAAATATCAACTCTTTATCATCCAGAAATCTAATGATGCCGTTCTTCTTTCTTTGCCAAAAGCAACCAAGCTAATAATTCCTGGGTTTGGCTTAATTTCACCCTTCAAAAGAGGAAGAAGGAGAACTAGAGTTCTGGACCAAATCTCGACCCACAGGGGTAGCCAGCTGCTGAAATAGGAATGCCAAAAAACTTGAAGGTGAAGGGATCCTTCCATCTTAAACTTTATGGTAAATAAGGAGAGATAAGCTGGCTAGCATCTAAAATGAACCCTAGATGTTTGGAGAACAAATTTCAGAGTTCAGAGAAAGATTAAGTAGGATTCCATGACATAGTCTAATTAAATATGAATTGAAGGAAGTAGAGCAAAGTAGTCTTCCATTTAAGTTCAAAAAATAATCTATAAATATAAGATGGAACCACATGGCTAGGTAACAATTACTCTGAAAAACATATGGGTGGGGAGTTTGAGGGGCACACAGCTAGGTGGCTCAGTGGATTGAGAGCAGGACTGGAGACTGGGGGTCCTGGGTTCAAATCTAGCCTCAGACACTTCCTAGCTGGGGAACCCTGAGCAAGTCACTTAACCCCCATTGCCTGGCCTTTACAGCTCTTCTGCCTTGGAACCAATGCAGAGCATTGATTAATAAGGGTTTTTATGTTAAAAAAGATATATGGGACTATTAACCAATTCAATATGAGACAACAATGTGATATGCAGCCAGGAAATAATGATACTAATTACTAGCATTTATGTAGCACTTTTAAGATTTGCAAAGCAAATTTGATCCTCCCTACAATCCTGGGATTGAGATATTATTATTATCTCTATTTTACAGATGAAGAAACTGAAGCAAACAGAGGTTAAGTGACTTGTCCAGGGTCACACAGTGAGGACATGTCTGCAATCACACTTGAACTCAGATCTCCCTTACTCCAGTTTTAGCACTCTTTCCACCTTGACAGCTTGGCTACCTCCCAAAGCTAATGCCATCTTGGGCTGCATTTAAAAGGGGCATGCTTCCCAGGACTCGAAAAGTGGTGGTCCTGCTGTTCCCTGCTAGTCCACATCTGGTACATTGTTTTCATTTCTGAACTCCACATTTGAGGAAGGATATTGATAAGCTGGGAACATCCAGGATAGTGAAGGACATCACAATCACTCCATTTAAGAATGCTTTAATTTAAGAAAGGAGCAAGCTTTGCAGGGATACTTCAAGGGTTCAGACCTACCTATCAGAAGGGTTGTGGAAGGTACGTTTGATTTATTCTGTTTGGATCTAACAGGAGGAACTAATATGAAAGATGCATAAAGGTAGATTTAGACTTGCTATCAGGAAAAAATTTCTTAATGATCTGTTGCTGTCGTTGAGTCATGGCGGAGTCTTCATGATCCCATTTGGGGTTTTCTTGGCAAAGATACTGGAATGGTTTGCCATTTCCTTTTCCAGCTCATTTAAGAAATGAGGAAACTGAGGCAAACAAGGTTAAGTGACTTGTTCAGGGTCACAGAGTTAACAAGTGACTGAGATCACACTTGAACGCAGAAAGATGAACTTCCTGACTTGAGGTTCAGCATTCTATCCACGGTGACACCATTAGCCATTAGAGCTCACCCAAAGTGTAATGGGCAGCCCTGCCAAGAAATTCTTGTTCAGATACAGGTTGGACTAGATGACTTCCAACTCTGAGACTCCGGGATTCTTTTCTCTGGGCAGTGCTATCATACACTCTTTCCTGTCACACCCAAAGTTTTCTCCCTCCCCACCTCGATAGCATTTTTCTAACTAGGGGGGGTCCTGATTCCCCACCACCACCACCACCACCTTTCACTTCCCTCTAGCTGGAAGCAGAGACTGCCAACACCCTTCTGGGCCAGATTCAACTGTCATAAAACCACTCCCCCTTTCTGCATGGAGAGGAGGAGGGACCCCAAAATAGACAATAATGCAATTAAATGCATTTCCCAAAGGGCAAGTCCCTGGGAGACCAGGTTTAAAAGGTGGGAAGAATAGGGCTTTCTCTTCTCTCCTATGCCAGGCTCTCCGGGGTGGCTTCTTAAAGGGTGAGCCTGTCATTAAAATGTTAAGTTTGGAGGCAGCTGGCCATTTCAAGCAGGCTAGTGTCAAGTGTTTGGCCTTGGGTAGTCAGGCTGTTTTGTGAACAGGCAGCTCACTGTGAACACGTGGCTCTGTTTCATGTGTAAATTGACATTGGTTTCAGTGTACCTGAAATGGAGGCCAAAGTGCAAAGGTAAATAGTACCTACAGCAAAATTTTTTTCCTCTTTCTTTTTCTTCTTTTTTTTTCCCTTCTAGAACATAGCTAACATTGATTCCCCCACCCTCCTTCATTTCATGTTTTTAATGAGATTTATATTTATTGGTTTCTTAGTGGGTGGGAGAGGAGAAGGAAAGTGAATCTAGAACTGAAAATAAAATAAAACTGAATGTTAAAAAAGACCTGCAGCCAAATAAAATGGGTTCTGGATTTATAAAACTAAACAGCCTTTTTACTCTCCACTCCTCAAGATGCCTCCATTTTTCTGGGTGCTGCTGAGCAGAAAGCCCTACTTTTTTGGGGTGATATGGAATAATTATTTTAGCATTGACTAAAGGCCTCCATGCAAACAGTATTTAACTTTCATACAAGTAGCCAGACAAAGAAAATGCACCTCCAAGAAAATCATGTGAGATGTGTATGTACATGTACATTTGAACCTAGACCCAGAATTCCCCTATCAGCAAGTTCATTTTCAAGTTCTCTAAACTGGGTACACTATTCAAGGTCATTAATTTCTTTTTTTTCTCCTTTTTTTATTTAGAATATTTTTCCATGGTTACATGATTCATGATCCCCCCACCACTCTTTCCTCCCCCCTCCCAAAACCAACAAGCAGTTCCACTGGGTTATATGTGTATCATTGTTCAAAACCTATTTCCATGTTATTCATATTTGCAGTAGAGTGATCCTTTAACATCAAAAAAGGTCATTAATGTCTAAAGGGAAAGAGCATATAAGTCAGACATAGTCCATGGAACCCCAAATAGTGGAATTCCTTATTTCAACTCACATGGGTAAGAGAAGCCCACAGAGAACAGCTATGTCTGAGGGTTATTGGGATACCCTTGACCAGTGGTGGTGTTCCAATGTTATTGGCCCATTCCAATGGTGATGGGGGTACAGATCCTCTGGAACCCCCAAGTCTATAAGGAACTCCAAATCAGAAAGAGTAGATGAGGAATTCCTCCATCCTGGACCCCAGGTATATAATACGAATGGCAGAAAAAAGTCAGCTCTGGTGCAACCAAAGAGACAACTGCATAAACAAAGGATTCTCTGAGAGAGACATTTCCTTCTGTTTTAGACACATTTCCCCTAGTTTTATGATGAGAGTTTTAACAAGGATGTATCCCTTCTGTTTGCACCTCAAACGTCACTAGATTCCCTGAGATACTCAACTCACCCACCTTTATAATCAGGGCTTAATTTGTCATAAATAGTATATACCTGTGCTCCTACCCCAGACACCAAGACACTTCACACGAGAATGTCACCCACTCCTCCTTGTTCGTCCCCTTCTCCAATTTCTTTTCGGGTCTTGTAGTCTCTGTTCCTTTGTGGTATAAAAATCCTGGACTCCTTCTCCCCAGGAGAGGCAGACTTCACCTGCACCTGCCTCCCCACCTTGAGGCTCCTATGGCTTGCCTGGTCAAGAATCCCTGATTTTGTAGATATTCCCTCCAAAGTTACATTTCACCACCTACCTATTCTTGACCATGCCATTTGACTTTCATCCATGCTCTCCCATAAGTTCACTGTGAAGGGTCCACTCAATGTGTTGATGGCCATCCTTTCTCTTGGCATCAAAAGGATACCATGAGGCACTTGGGCTGTCCATCAACATTCCTCATTCTAGTCATTCTAGCCTAGATTAACTCATCTTTTTTTTTCACTTACATATATAGATCTTTGTAATCCTTTTCTCCTTTTCTTCTTAATTATTTGTCGTGTGTTCCAGACAACATAAACTAGCTATATATTTCTCCATTGCCCTTTGGATAATTACTGGTTTCAGTTCTTCAGGAACTGTAGTTTTTCATGACTCTCAGACACACAACAATGCTTTAAAAAACTGGTCTTTGTTTTTTAATAGGAAATTAGGAGGAGGGGGAAGCTGATGAAAGAACCTTGTCATTTCTTGAAGGCAATCCAGCCCACTCTTCCCTGTTCAGTTCTGAAGCCAACCCACTGTCTGTTTGAAGTGCAGATACAGAGAGATACCATCATCTAGACAATAGACATTCTTCATCCATTTAGTTTTTCCTACATGAATGGCCAAATTCTGTTGAGTAGCTACAGATTCCATCTGAGAAGCACAGCAGCTTCCAGCACTTGACAGAATCAGAACAATGGCATCTACAAATGGGAACATCTGCAGAACCTCACCATCCACAAGCAATATCTCTTTGGTTTGGGTTCTACTCTAGATGTACCAGTGGCATACACCTTCTTTAGGGTTTGCAAAGCACTTTCTGAACATTATTTCACTTAAACCTCACAACCATCTTGTGAAGTATGCATCACAGGTATTTTTATCCCTGTTTTGTAGATGAGGGAATTCAGACTCAAAAAAGTTAAATGACTTGCCCATGGTCATAGAGCTAGTAAGGGTTCAAGGAAGAATTCCAGTCTGAGTCTTCCTGACTCCAATTCCAGGGCTCTTACCATTGTCCCATACTATTTCATTTCTATATATTAGATATGATACAGGGCAGCTAAGTGGCACAGTGAATAAAGTACTGGACTTGGAATCAGGAAGACTCATCTTCATGAGTTCAAGTCCCATCTCAGACATTTACTAGCTCTGTGACCCAGGGAAAGTCACTTAACCCTGTTTGCATCAGTGTCCTCAGCTCTAACATGAGCTGGAAAAGGTAATGGCAAACCACTATAGTATCTGCCAAGAAAATGCAAAATGGGGTCACAAAGAGTCAGACATAATTGAAAAGACTGAATAACAACAACAAAAACATATGATACAAGAATTACAGCATAGAAGTCTGTGAGAAAGATACCAAGAAAGAATATGATTATGCTTCACTTTACATAATAGATATTCCAAAACCTTGTGCAATCAGAATTCATAAGCCAAATCTTGAGGGAGTTGGTGTTAAGTTTAGGTTTTCATATTCATATTAGATTTTCTTCGAGTGAGACCCACCTATGTCAGCCAAATGCTCTTCCTTCCATCCTAGTTGGAGCCTTTGACTTGATTCAATACAGTATAAATATAATTTACCAGTTTACACTAGAGTCAGATAATCGCAACAAAGCAAGTTGGATTAATTGCCATAATTTTACATTGCTAGGCAAAGTGACAAACAACTACTATCCCCTCCCTTTCTGAAAGCATGCCCAAAACACATATAGTTCATCCTTGGATCTTTCACCCTTCCCCCTCTCTCCCATTTGAGTGATCTCGAGAGAATTTTAAAAGTTCTCATCTGAAGATATGAATGGGGATGGTGGGCAGCTGGTAAATGGTAACTGGTGTAGATTGAGGAAGAAAAGAAAGGTAGAGGCAAATGGTAGGGTCCAACAAAAAGAACACTCTAATGGTTCTGTCCTTGGGAGAGGGCACCAAAAGATTAGGGAATCTAGAGACTTGCTTTCTCAAACTTCCTTTTTCCTTTGCTAAGGGAAGATAGGATTGGATGTGGGGGGAAGAAGAGCCTACATTGGAGAAGCCCTTCTATTCAGAATAACAGGTGATTTCAGGGAGAGATCTCTCTAGATATCTATATAGACATTAGATAGATAGATAGATAGATAGATAGATAGATAGATAGATAGATAGAT
>NW_025380038.1:0-7292 GCF_016433145.1 Gracilinanus agilis | reverse complement strand
TGCTATTATTAATGTGCCTGGCATATAGGAAGCACTATTGAAATACTAGTTATTATTATTACTTCTTTATGCACAGGAAGCTACCTTCCTACTAAATAGAATACTTGCATCTTCTTATTCCTTAAATGTCAAATGACAGCCATTTTCTACAGTACAATGGAACTTCTGATGACCTGCCTAATATTTCCATCATTCCTATAGGCAGAACTGGCAGGGACAGTCCTATCCAGTGCCCTTCTCTTGTCAGCATCTTCACGTATATTGGTGATTTTTACACTCTTGTTTTTAGTCTTCCTTGTGCTTTATTCTTTTAACCTTTGATTTCCCTTGGCTCCAACACATGCCCAACTTACTCCATATTATACAACAGATTGGCTCGTCTTACTACAGGAAGCAGAATTATTATTATTACTTTAAATTATTTTTAAAATGTGTCTATCACTGAGCCAGTGAGCACATGTGCAAAGCCCACAGACACATTTCCATATTTATTATCCTAGCCTTGAATTTGTGGTCTTCCATTTGCTGATACTCCCACATCATCAGGCAAACGACTGCCTAAAACAGATGGGGCTGGCTCTGTGCCTTCCATGCCCTCCCAGTTCTAGCTTTGTCAAATTAGAAGGGAAGTGATCTAAAGACAAGCACACATTATGGAAAACACCTTGCTGTTCCCTCTCTGATATTCAAATGCACCAGAATGCTTCCCAATGTTAACTGCCGCCAAGGTGGGATGGAGGAGTAAAATGATAGAGAGGGTAAGTGAGACCCAAGTCATTTGGAGCAGAGTGAACAAAAGGCATCTCAGTGGTGGCTGGTATATAGGCTGTGAAAGCTGGAGGATGCTAAAGCTGAAGCTTCTGGAAGATCTCTCCATAAGAGCCCTAATGCAATTACATTCTGTGACAAGGAACACATGAAGAACGATGGCAAAACACGCCATGCAGAGATATGTGGGTTCTGCCCATGTCTTTTCAGGATGTAGGCAAGAGCTGTTCCTCAGGATAATTTCATATCATAATCTTTAGGGACAAAAATAAGAATCCCTTCCTACCCATCCCCACTCACCCAATTTTAAAAGCAATTAGATGTTATAAACATAACCAGCTCTCAAACGTTTCTCTTTGATGAGGCAAAACAGATCAACCAAAAAACAGATCAAACTTAGAGAGTGAAGATACATTTCAATGTCACTCTGCAATCAGATCACCCTGTGATACTAGCTATGTCTCCCTCTACCCCCAGTCAAGTTCTATCTCTGAATCCAATGCTCTATGTCTGAGACATCTAAAGAAATGGAAGCCAGCAGTTTTTCCTGTGGTGCATTTCTCCTTTCGGTGTCTCCCTGAGAGCTAGCCAGTTCTTTTGAAGCCCCAGAAGGTGTCCCCATAGCCCTGCTGTTTCGGAAAGGCTTCCAAGACGACCAGGGTCTGAAATCTCTCAAAATCGGTTTCAAAGCTTTTGAAAGATCTTGGGAAAATCCGATGCTGTCTTGACTCATCTTTCTTTTTATGTTTATCACTCAATTGATGGAGCTTTGAAGTGTGTGCGTGTGGGTTTATATGTGTGTAGTGTATGGTTTAATTAACATATAAGCATGCCATTATTAAGTCAAATGTTCTCTTTTTAAAGAATTAGAACCAATAAATGAGCAATGTGTTGATAGTCATGGAATAAAAGTGATCCTTACCTTCCCCCTCTCTCCCCTCCAGAAATAAGCTATTCCCTTGTAGCTGCCTTGAAAGGCTGATGCCTCCCACTGACACCTCAGCCATGAGACTGCTAATGAGGAATCTTTCTCACATGATATAACACGGCAAAAAATAATAAATAGAAGCCCTGAAAAACTAAGCTTTCAAGTGAAACAGTTAAAGCAGGAATTTGACCAGAAATAATTATGTAAGGAAGAGCAGATGGGATGTTTCTGAATTGCAAATAGTTAAACACAGACAAGTTGTTGTTGTCAAGTTGTGTTTTGACTCTTCATGATCCCATTTGGGGTTTTCTTGGCAAAGATACTAGAGTGGCTTCCATTTCCTTCTCCAGCTCATTTTACAGATGGGGAAACTGAGGCAAAGTTAAATGACTTGCCCAGGGTCACATAATTAATAAGGGTCTGAGGCTAGATTTGAACCCAGGTTTTCTTGATCCTGAGTCTAGTACTCTTCTCACTGGACCACTTAATTGCCCAGAGCCCATCATCTCATGAAAGGGCCTTGGGACCTGAAAGGGTTAGCAGAATCCTTGGCCCATGGACAGTAAGAGCTCTGGGGAAGAAACCTTCTGAGATTAAGTTTCCCCATCTCTTCCCAAGTCCCCCCCCAAAAAAAAAGGCTTTCATCTCCATCTAATCTGTGGGGAGGCATTTGTGATGGAGCCCATTTAAGGGTACAGAGCATGTTTTCTCTTTTTTGATGACTCCCTTATTACTCATGTTGATTCTGGTCCCAAGGACTTCTGCTGTAAGAGTTATGGGGCTCTTGTATTGTTTAGTAGCAGAGAGTGGCTGGGAGCTGAAGTGATGAGCTGTAGGATGATTTCCCCAAACACCGGATGCTGAACACGGGAAATGTAAGCAAGGCATTCCAGAGCTGGAAAATGGAAGTGGACCAGTGTAGGAGTCCTGCTTGCTATTTCAAGTTTTTGTTTTCTCAACTATACAACAAATTACTTCATAGGAGTATGTATCCCCCTTTCCCTTTTAGCTTAGAATCAATACTGTGTACTGGTGTCAAGGTTCAAGAAGAATGGCAAGAGTTAGGTAATTGGGGTTAAGTGACTTGGCCAGGGTCACACAATTAGGAAGTGTCTGAGGCCAGATTTGAACCCAGGAGCTCTTGTCTCTAGGCCTTGCTCCCAATCCCCTGAGCCACCTTAGCTACCCCTATATACCTATATAATTTTTACATCTTTCATATCATCCAGTAGAGTCCAATCCACAAGGTAGGGGTTCAAGTAATGAATTTGGAATGAATGGATTCAGAGATTATGAATCAGAAGTAGAAATAAAAGTTCTTGCCTCTGTTGTCTCTTATTTGGCCATAAATCCAACTGAAAGTAATTTCAGAAGCCATAGCAAGGGCCTGCAGTGTGATAAGGACCTTTGCCCAAAGAACTTGGAGCATTTCTCTGAGATCTGTTTACTTGTTTTTGCAACACCTGTGTCATAACCTTGAGCAGCCTGGATAATTTTCTGGCCATTTTAGTCACTGATTGATGCAGATCGCAAGCTGTCTGTGCCTGAGAGAGTTGTCCTAGGGGCAGAGAGATGGGCTTAGCAATTGACTAGCCCAAGGCCATACAGCAATGGTCAGAGTTCTGAGACATACCAAGCTGGGCCTGCTTGACACGCCAAGGCCAGAACTTCAACCTTTCTATCAGAGGATCTGTCCCTTGGTTTGAAGATGGGTAAAGGGAGGCACTAAGAGGTGATTTGTGGCATGTCACACACCTAATGAACCAACAAAACACTCTAGACATTCATTTCTAGATATAAGCTCTGGAGCCAACCCTCAAGAACAGGTATGATGAGAGAGGTTGTACAGGTCTACTACCTTCTGAATTTAGAACAAAGAAAAACCAGAGTCTGCCCTGACCATTGTCCAATCCCGTATTCATTTTGGTTAGCCATGAAGAAGGGTTGGTCTTCGAATTAAGGGCATAACGCATAGGATATTAAAAAGAAAATGCAACTCAGTTTGCATCCCATTGGGGTAGAATAGTTATGACTTTTCAATGACATGCAAAAACTATAGAGAAGAAAAGGATGCTGAAAGGAAATGTGAATCAACTTCTCTCGGAAATTTTCTTTTAGGGCATCGCTAAGTACGGGCAATCTTCTTGAAATATAACTCAACTCACAGAGGCCTCAGATCTCAGAAAGAGTCATTAAAGTAGTTCTTGAAAATAAAATGTTCATAGGTGACCTCAAGACATGTTACCCTCATTTTCCTAGAGTCTGGATTGAATTGGGGAAAGGGCATTTGGCTGATTTTCCCTACCTCAGTGGGTCTTAGAGCCCAAGCAAGAGCACATGGCATCAGTGTCATCCTAACCATTTCCTGAGTCCTTTCAGAAGGGCCTAAATTAACAGATGGTACCCTGTGCCACAAAGGAGTCCCTGTACAATGGAAAAAGTGGAAAATTTTATTACGGTTAACTAAGAATTAGTGTAAAGCACACTTCCAGAAAGTCTCCCACTATTATGAGGAAAGGACAATTTCCTGAATGCAGAGTCTCACTCTGTATTCCATATTTGGTGTGACAAATATAATTCAACTTAGCCATCACTTATTAAGCACCAGCTGTCTAAAAGGCAATGAGTAGTAACATAGTACCTGCCTTTGTATAGCTGACTGGAAGACAGGGAGTATAGCTTGATAACAATGCAACACAACACAACTCAATGCAATGCAACACTGCAACACAATACTACATGATTCAATTTATGGAAGAACTTGATGAGGGCAAAACAGAGCCAAAGTACTCTAGGAACATTTGAGGAGGGACAGAACACTTCTGGGATGGCTCCATAGAGAAGGTGGCATCTGAAATGAGCCTTAAAGGTGGAGAAGGATTCTGAAAGAAGGAAAGAAGAAGTGAGTACCAGGCGTGAAAATCAGCTTGCCTACAGAGGGGAGGAGGGTAAGGACATGGAAGCAGTGAGTATATGCCAGTGGAATAAGGCAGGAAAGTGAGAATGTATACTTAGTTCAAGGAAGGACTCAAGTGCCAGATAGAAAAATCTATACTTTATTCTACAAGCAATAGGATGCTCCTGGAGGCTCAGTTAAAAAAATCCACTCTAGTTTTTTGATCCTCCAAAAGCAAAGTGTGGCCATTCTTGGAGTTTTGTCTTTTTCAATAGAGACTTGCTGACAAGCACCTCTAATCACTGAAATTGCTTTTTTTTTGCTTTTCCATAGGTGAGGAAAATATACCTTCTTAAAAAAAACAGCTTGGAAATCAATGCTAGAATATGAAGTAGAAATAACTGAATTGGCTCCGTGGTCCAGGTGCTCCCCTCCACTATCTCTCCTCAAGGGTTTTGGAAGGCTGATAGTCTGGTTTCCTTTTTGGTATTACATACCTGGCACAAGGCAAAATATTTCATACAGGATTAAATAGCATTTGATGTCATTCCCACTGCAAGAGGAAATGAATGACCAGTTTGGGAGCTATTAGGATAATATAGGTAGGAATGCATATGGACTTTATTTTGTAGATATAACTAGAAATGGAAGGTGATTGAGGGATGTCCCCAGTTAATAAGAGGTTTTCTGTTCTTAAATACCTTCAAGTGGTTGTTCAATCATTAATACAATGAAGGTCCTATGTTCTTCCCTGGAAGCTGTATTTCTGATAAGCTTGTATGGTGATCTATTCTCGTGAAAACCAGAGTGATCTTATTTGATGCCCTATGCTGTGAATTCTTGTTCTATACACTGCTTTAGATTTTAAAGTCTGACTGCCCTTGGTAGTGGATGGAACTTGAATCTTTAATAGTGCCTCGTATAACGGAAAGAGCACTGGTCTTATGAGACCCTTTATAGCCCAGTCTTGACTACTGTCCAAGTCCTGTAAGCATTCTAAATCCCAGCTTTCTCATTTGTAAAATGGGAGTGATGTTTTACTAGGTTGTGAGGAAAAGAGCCTTGTAAATCTTAAAACTCCTATAAATGTAAGATATAATTATTATTGAAAGGACTTGAGTTCACAATTGGTTGCTTTCTTCTGAATGAGAACTATAAGACTTTGCTTGGCTTTTTCTAAAAGGGAATGGTTCTTAAGAAGAAACCCAAAGGGAAAGATAAAAACATCAGTGATGCTCATGATCCCAGGGTCTGATCACTTGACCAATGAGAATAGGCACCTCAGCTTGACCTAGAGACTAGATTGGGAAGGTTCCTTATTTGAGAGCCTGTTGCCATGTGTAGGAGCAGAGCCTAGGTCACCAAAATGTGCAAGGACACAACAAAGCCACTATTGTTTCAGTTGCCTGGTCAATTTTGGCTCTTCCCATATCCACCCAGTTACACCAGGTTTTAAAACTCCACCTTCATATCATGGTCACTGTGAAGACAGGATTAACTCTCCCCTTGTCTATTTTTAACTAACAAATCAAGAACTTAAAGTACTCCTACTTGACACTAAGTAAGAGAGTTTGCAAGTCACTTACTAGAGTAAGCTCATACCTCCAAAGGTCACTGCCCCGCTCCCAGGCAGTGCTAGGCAAATTGAAAGACTGAAATTAGTTCCCCTAAAGTGGGGGAGCAACAGGAAGTTTCCTCAAGAAAACTGCTTTAAAAGGGCCAGCAGGAGGATTCAGTCATTCACTCTGTGTTGATGAGCTGGACTGGAGGAGGAGACTCTTTCCCTGGATCCTACATTGGCTTCTGGTGGTGAGAGGAGTGATTCCTTCCTTGCTTCTTTGGTGAGGAGACCCTCTCTGCTTGTTGGCACTTCAGTGGGACACTCCTTTCAGTGTGAGTTCTGGTGAGATTCTTTGAAATCTTAGCCTAGGGGGCACTGAAGATTCTTGGTGGATTATTCATCATCTCCTGGCTCTTCAGATTTTGGCTTCCTAATTAGGACTTCAGATTCTGGTGAGATTCACTTTAGGATTCACATTTGTGGTCTGGAGACATTAGGATTAAACTTAGGGTATTTGTAGCTAGGCAGTACTTTCTGTCTCTTTATCTACATTTTTCCACTTTCACTCTTTCTACCTCTTTGTAAATAAAGCTGCTAAAAGTCATTTTGACTTAAGCTGTAATACTTTTAAATTGGTGATGACAATATTATTTTAGAATTTTCATATTAGCATAAAAACCTAAATTTAAATTCTTACATCACTAGGGATCCAAAGGTTCAGGTGCCAGCATGGACAATAAAATCCCAGGCCTACCACTTCAGTCTTCCTCTATTGCTAGACCTGGGAGGTTGGAACATTTAGTCCCTCCCTGACACTGAATCTTGAGAACTATTCATAATGGTACCTATGGCTATATGTGGAGGAATTATCTACTTTTCTTAGCGTCTTTGAAATGAAGAGACAGTCCTTTAGCTCCATATTTCTATCAAAGAGAACCAGTAAGAGATACTGTGCCTCTCATGGCCAGAACCTCCATTTAGGACCAAGGCTTCAGACACCAAGACTTCACAAGAACTACACTCAGGACAGGACCAGGATCTCAGATGCTTGACCTCCCAGAGAGTGGGAACAGAAAACACCTTCCACATTCTACTTAATCTTTCTGAATTTTATGATAATGTTGATTACTCCATTCTCT
>NW_025380037.1:0-3325 GCF_016433145.1 Gracilinanus agilis | reverse complement strand
GGAGGGAGGGAGAGAGAAAGAAAGAATGAAAGGAGAGAGAAAAAAGAAGGAAAAAGAGAAAGAAAGAGCAAGAAAACAAGGAAGAGAAGGGGGGAGGAAAGAAGGAAGGAAAAACCAAAGAAAATTTAGCTTTTGTCTACACATTCAATGTGCACCATTGAGAACAACAAGGATCTTGGGCTGCTTGTACAGCATCTAATTCTGGAACAGATTCTTAAGTTTTGATTTGGATGCTCAGAAGTTTAAGGGAAGGGGGCAGCTGGGTAGCTCAGTGGATTGAGAGTCAGGCCTAGAGACGGGAGGTCCTAGGTTCAAATCCGGCCTCAGACACTTCCCAGCTGTGTGACCATGGGCAAGTCACTTGACCCCCATTGCCCACCCTTACCACTTTTCCACCTAGGAGCCAATACACAGAAGTTAAGGGTTAAAAAAAAAAAAAAGAAGAAGAAGAAGTTTAAGGGAAAACTTTATCTGTTAATATCTTTAGAACCATGTGTATGGGGGTGGGGGTAGTTGAAGGAAGAGAAGAAGGAATTGCCCAGATGAGAAAAAAAGAAATGAGAAGTGAAAGTCAATACTGGGGTTCTATCAATCACTTCAGAAGAAATTTTGCCTTCTGGAAAGATGAGCTGTTTTTTGTTTTTCCTATGGGTACATCCCCTATGTAAATGGACTGTTTCATATTCCCTTCCCTCTGGGCATCCATTTCATGACAAATATGCAAATATCAGGCCCTTTGAGAACATATGAATTCATTGGCAAACATTATATCTATCATAAAGACAAAAGCTGACCACACCGAGGCGTTGTTCCAATCATTGGAAAATACCTAACACAGTATATCCAAGAATTGAAGAAGACTAAGTTGTACTATTCCCCTGAAATTTCAAAGTTCATAAAAATAGTCAGTTTCAAGAAAAAGAAGATAGTCTACAAAAACACAAAATCCACAAACATGAATCATGATTGTGACATTTGCAGGCATCTCCAACCCTTACTCACAGCACTTAGAAACAGGCAGGGGTCATTCCACCTAAATAGTGAAGCAAGAAGGATCAACACATTCACCTCAATCCCATCAAAATTTGTCCTTAGGAAAGGACCTCAAATGAGACATTTATATTTTAATGTGAATGTAAGTAGAGGTCTTGCCTCTCCCAGGGTCATTTGTATTTTAAGCCCTCCCTCCAATTGTTCATTCAGTTCTTCATTAAACCATTGAAAAGGCCTGTATTAGGTCCTATGGACAGTAAAAATGTATAGTTTCCGTCAACAAAAAAGGCATCGGCACAAATTACTACAGTACAAGGAAATCCATACCCAAAGAGAGCTGCAAACAAATTACTGCTGCAGAGGAATCTTAAGAAAGGAGACGTCATTGTCAGGAGAATGATTGTCAGGGGGAGGCTTCCTGGAAGAGGTTACATTTGAGTTTGGTATTCAAGTTTTTCCATGATCCAGCTTTATTTCCCATGACTAGCCTTCTCTCATTCTGTACTTCAATCAAATTGGCCTAATATGCCATATGTTTTACTGACTCTGTACCTTTGTCCCTGCCATTTCCTCTGCCCGGAACTCTTTTATGTGCCCGGGGTTAGTATAAAGGGGACAGATGTCAGAGACATGATATAGAAACAGTCTAGAACACTTGATCGCTTTGATGTCAGAGAAAAGGAGGCCACTGGGGAACCCAGCTGAGCACAGCCATATAGAAGAGACACACCCTGGTACATCATTCAGAAATACACATCACTAGTTTCTGCCCCTTCCCCACCCTCCATCCCCCACAGCCTGATAGAAGAAATAATCGTGGCCTGATGTTTTCCTCTGAAGTTAAACAAATCCACCACCTTATCTCCTTTTACCATCCCAGAGTCTCTTTCCTGTATGTGTACATGTGTGTGTGTTAATGTTGATATTGCAGAAAATCTCCTCTCTAAACTGATTTTCTGTTATAAAACAAAACAAAACAAAACAAAAATAGTTCTATTTTGGTCTGCATTTCTTGGGAGTTCGTTTTAAGTAATATTTTAAGGACGTTGGACCAATAGTAACCTCTCTTGGTCTCAGTTTCCTCATCTATAAAATGGGGAAAATAAAAGCACCCACTTTATGGAATTGTGAGAATCAAATGAGACGATATATGTAAAGAATTTTACAAAAATTAAAAGTACTATATAAATGCTATTATTTAATATTAGTATTAGCATCTATTTCAGAGTCTCTTTCTTTTTTAATTTAAATTTATCTTCCATCTTAGAATCATATCTTAGAATTGATACAGTGTGTTGGTTCCAAGAAAGAAGAGCAGTAAGGGTTAAGCAATGGGGGTTAAGTGACTTGCCCAGGGTCACATAGGTAGGAAGTGTCTGAGGTCTGATTTGAACTCAGGAGTTCCCATTTCTAGGCCTAGCTTTCGGTTCACTGAGCCACCTGGCTATTTATCTTAGAATCATCTATCTTGTACAAAAACATTCATAGCTGCACTCTTTGTGGTGGCAAAAATTTGGAAAATGAGGGGGATGTCTCTCGATTGAGGAATGGCTGAACAAATTGTGGTATTATGGTGATGGAATACTTTTGTATTATAAAGAATGATGAACGAGAGGATTTCTATATGAACTTGAAGAACTTCCAGGAACTGATGCAGAGTGAAATGAGCAGAAGCAAGAGAATATTGTATACTGAAAGTGAAACATTGTGGAACCATCCAGTGTAAAGGACTTTGTAGCTACAAGACAATCCCAAGGGACTTATGCAAAAGAATGCTATCCACTTAGAGAGAAAGAACTGTGGGAATAGAAACACAGAAGAAAAACAAATGACTTGTCATTTGTTTATAAGGATATATGATTGGGGGTTTTGGTTTTAAAAGATTGCTTTATTGAAAAAATGAATAATATGAAAATAGGTATAAGGGATAACATTTGTATAACTCAGTGGAAGTGCTTACTGGATCTGGGAGGGGAGAGAAAGAAACTGAATTATGTAAACATGGGAAAATATTTTTTAAAAAAAAGACACACAAGTTCAACTTGTGAAAAATAAAATTTTTTAAAAATTAAAAAAAAAAGAATCATCTATCTTTGAACCGATACAATGTGTTGATTCTAAGAAAGAAGAGCAGTAAGGTTAGGCAACAGGAGTTAAGTGAATTGTCCAGGGTCACATAAGTAGAAAATGTCTGAGGCCAGATTTGAACCCAGGAACTCTCATCTCTAGGGCTGGCTCTCAGTCCACTGAAATACCTGGCTGTCCCTCATAATTTCTTAAGGCAGTTTAACCAATATAAAAGTTATTATTATTAAAATGATATATATTATAT
>NW_025380036.1:0-5606 GCF_016433145.1 Gracilinanus agilis | reverse complement strand
TTAAATGACTTGCCCAGGGTCACACAGCTAGGAAGTGTCTGAGGTCCTGTTTGAACTTAGGTCTTCCCCACTCCAGGCCTGGCTCTCTAGCCACTGAGCCACCTAGTTGCTCTATACCTCATATTTTTCTCAGGGAGAGACTCCCTTCCCTCTCTCCTATCAACCCCCCCCCAACATACACACCAAGAATTTCTCCAAATAGACTGTCTCTTGACTGTGCATTTATACAGATATATTTTTTGCATGTGTGAATCTCTGCATATACATATCTGTGTTTGTATGTATGTTTTTACGAATTCATTTCTGTCAGTCAGGCAATGAACATATGTTAAACACCCACTATGTGCTGGGTGCTAGTCTAAGGCCCCACTGTGGGTATGTATGTCTCTGAGTCTACAGTTGTGAATGTGTCTATGTGTAGTAATGGCGAGCCAGCCTCTCCTGGAGAAGCTCCTACTCCATGTGGAGCTTGGGCCCGAGACAAGAATGAGGACCCGTGGGACAGACTTTTGGAAACTCCAAGATCTGGCTACGGCTTATCTGGAGGGATGGACCATCTGGACTAGCTGTGCTTGTGTCAGTGACCTTGGCCAAACACAGCCTTGTCTTCTGGATCCCTGATAGGCCAAAGATTCTATAGTCCGAGGACCAATTGGGCCCTAAAGATGGAGCCAGCTAAACCAGGGCAAGGGACAGGGAGAGAGAGGATCAGGGAAACTGAGAGGGCTGGAATTGTGCTTAAGGGAGCACGGAGCTCAGAATGCTGAAGGTGAAAGGAACCTTGGAACATTTAAAAATCTCATTTTTTACTGCTATCTTTTGTCTTTATATCATATTTGATTCCAAATGCATCCCTCCCCCTCATGCAGCATACTGTAAAATTTTTTTTCAAAAAGAAAAGACAATTCACTGAAATTAAATGACATCAATTGTGTTTGATAGCACATACAAGAGTTCATCTCCATAATTCCTCATATCTGAAACAAGGGGAGGGAGGTACATATCTTATCTTTTCTTTGACTAGACTTGGTCATGGCAATTATACAGGTTTGGTTTTGGGTTTTTTTTTTGTTGCTATTATTGCTCTTTTTATTTACATTGTGGTAGTCATTGTGTATATTCTTTTCCTGATTGTGCTTGTTTTATTTTTTTTCTGGGTTATACACATATCATTATGCAAAACACACTTGGGTGGGGAGGGCAGCTGGGTGGCTCAGTGAATTGAGAGCCAGGACGGGAGACAGGAGGTCTTGGGTTCAAATTTGACTTCAGGTACTTCTCAGCTGTGTGACCTTGGACAAGTCATTTAACCCCCATTGCCTAACCCTTACCACTTTTCTGCCTTGGAGCCAATACACAGTATTGATTCCAAGATGAAAGGTAAAGGTTTAAAAAAAAACAACCAAGCAAAAAAATACGCTTCCATATTAGTCATTGTTGTAAGAGAATACCCATAAAAAACCAAAACCCCAAAATATAACCACAAATAAACTAAAGTGAAAAATCATATGCTTTGTGGGGCAGCTGGGTAGCTCAGGGGATTGAGAGCCAGGCCTAGAGATGGGAAGTCCTAGGTTCAAATCTGGCCTCAGACACTTCCCAGCCGTGTGACCCTGGGCAAGTCACTTGACCCCCATTGCCCACCCTTACCACTCTTCTGCCTTGGAGCCAATACACAGTATTACACAATACACAGATAGAAGGTAAGTGTTTAAAAAAAATTCATATGCTTTGATCTGCATCTGAAACCAAACTCTGGAGGTGGATGGCATTCTTTGTTATTAGTCCAGAATTGTCCTGGATCATTGTATTACTGAGAGGAGTTAAGTCATTCACAGTTGATCCCACGATATAGCTGTTACTGTGCACAGTGTTTTTCTGGTTCTGCTTATTTCACTCTCCATCTGTTCATGAAGGTCTTTCCAGCTTTTTCTGAAAGCATCTCATTGTTTCTTATAGCACAATATGTACCATTCATTCCATCGCCAACATGTACCATGATTTTCTCACTTTATTTTGTTTTATTTTATTTCCTAGAAGTTTTCCTAATCTTCTTTGACTTCATTACATTTTTCAGTTTTTGCAGCAAGGTAAAATTCCCTTAAGTACCACATTAAGTCAAGTACCACAATATGTTTAGCCATTCCCTAAGTGATGGGTATCCATTCTGTTTTTATTTCTTTGATCGTGTCAAAGGTACTGCCAAGAACATCAAAAATCAACATGACCAACTTCTCTCTTTGACTTTGGCCTCTTTGGGAAGTACATCTACAGTGAGATCTCTGAGTCAAAGTGTATGGACATTTTAGTAATTTTATTACTTTTAAATAAGTTTTAATTAATATTTTCTATTTCTTATTATTCTTTACTTAGTATTTCTATTTCATAGTTATCCTAAGTATCTTTCCTGCTCCCCTTCCCAGAGAGCCATCCCAAGTGACAAATAATATTTTTTAGAGATAAAAAAATCAGTAATATTGATCAATATTTTGAAAAAGTCCCAAAACTGTGTGCAGTATGTTACACATGTGGGTCTACCAGCTCCATGAAGGAGTAGATTGGGGATGTCTTTTCATATCTCTTCATTTAAGTTTTATTTTATTTTTACAATTTTGTTACATTTACTTTTGATTTTTTGGTATGTCATTCATTCTTTTCATTTGCATTGTTGTAGTTACTGTGTATATTGTTTTCTTGGTTCTGCTTACTTCACTCTGCATCTGTTCATATAGATCGTTCCATGCTATCATCATATTCATCATTTCTTATAACACAGTTATATTCTATTACATTCAGGCACCACAATTTCTTTAGTCATTCTCCAATTGATAGGTATCTCTTTTGTTTCTAATTGTTGGTTATCACAAAAAATGCTGTTATTGAAAAATATATTTTATAGTATATGAGAATTTTCTTCTTGGTGATGGTTTCCTTGGGATATAAACCCAATTGTGGAATCCCTGGTTCAAAAGGTAGGGACATTTAAATTATTTTCTTTGCATAATTCCAATTTGCTTTTCAGAATGATTGGACCACTTCATACCTTTTGGGCCTGTGCCCACAGCCTCTCCAACAATGACTATTTCCGTCTTTTGTCCTTTTTTGTCTCTTTACTAGGTGTAGGGTGAAACTTCAGAGTTGTTTTGATTTACATTTCTACCATTATTAGCAATTTGGCACAGTCTTTCATATGGTTACTAATAGTTTGCAAGTCTTCTTTTAAAAATTGCCTAAATCCTTTGACCACTTAGAATATAAACTATAATACCAGTATGTAGCAGCTAGAAAAATACTTAGAGCACAGAATGTGAGCACCATATTATTTTTCATTTTTTATTGTCATGCAAAACACATTTCTATATTGGTCATTGTTGTAAGAGCACACTCATACATAACCAAAACCTGCAAATAAAACCAAAGATACACTGCTGTGAAAGACGACTCCAACAATTCTTTCTCTGGAGGTGGATAGCATTCCCCATCATGTCTTTCAGGATTGAGAGTAGCCAAGTTTTCACAGATAATTATCATTCATTATTGCTGTTACTGTGTACAGTGTTCTCCTGGTTCTGCTTATATTGGTGAGCACCATATTTTAGGAAGAATATTAATATTAGAAAGAGTCCAGAGATGGGTGAGCAGGATTATATGGAAGGAGCTGGGAATGTTTATCTGGAAGAAGCAGAGACGTAGGGGAGAAAAGGTACTGTCTCCAAGTATTTTTCTTTAGGAAGAACTCTTCAAGAAAATTAATTAGACTTGTTCTTCTTGGCCCTAGAGGGCAGAACTTAGAACACTGAATGGAAGTTACAGGGAGGCAGACCTAGGTTCAATATTAGGAAAATCTTCCAAACCTTCAGAGCTCTCCAGAATTGTAATGAGCTGCCTTAGGAAGTAAGAGTTCCTCACTGATGGAGGTTCATTTATTTACTTATTCGGAAACCCTTACTTTCTGTCTTAGTAACATCTCTAAGACAGAAAGTCAGGGGCTAGGCAAACAGGATTTAATGACTTGCCCAGGGTCACACAGTGAGGAAGTGTCAGATCCTTCTGACACCAGTCCTGGCATTCTATCCACTGAGCTACCTACCTGCCCCAAGGGAAGTTTGAAAAAATTATTTATTTTTTCTTTATAAATTTAGAGTTCCAAATTCTCTCCCTTGAGCACTCTTTCCCATCTCTCCTCCATCTACTGATAAGGCAAGCAAAATTATATCAAGTGTCTATGTAAAATTATGCAAAAATCTCATATTAGTAATATTACTCCCCCAAAAAGCAAAAAAGAATAAGAAAGGGAGAAAATTATATTTCTGTTTGCACTCAGAGATCATTAATTCTCTCTGGGGAAATGGATGGCATTTTTTCAGCATGAGTCCTTTAGAATTATCTTGGATCAAAGTAGCCAAGTCTTTCACAGTTGATTGATAGAGGTCTTAAAGACATTTCTGGACAAATTCTGGATTAGGTGACTTCTGAGGTGCCCTCTAACTGAGATTCTGCTCTTCTCGAGTATTTTTAGGTTAACATTTGATTCATGTTCTGGCTCCATATTATACCTGTGACCTTGGATAAGTCTCTGAATCACTTGAAGCCCCAAGCAACCCTCTAACACTATATGGTACAGAGATGAGATGCAGATTTACAGCAGTGGAGGAAGTTTTCATACCTGGTAGCTCCTCATATCAGTAAAATTATAGGTTTGGATGTACTATTGCCCAAAAAAGGGCTAGGTAAGATAAGGATTAGTAATAGATTAGATTAAAGAATAGCTCATAGGAATATAAGACCTTTGGATTCAGAATTGGGAAGGATTTTAGTGATCCTGTAGTGCAGAGATGTCAAACTCATAGATGGGAAAGCCACTGTACCATACATAAAGACCTTTGAAGGCACATCTTGACTCAGGAAACCACATATTAATGTTGTCTGTACTTTATTGTATTTTTATTTATTTTGTTAACTATTTCCCAGTTACATTTTCATCTGGTTTGGGCTGTACCAAAGAGTGTTGCCAGCTGCATACTGCATGTTTGACACCTCTGATCTAGTACAATCTCATTTACAGAGAAGGAAACTGAGGTCCTGAAAATTTAGTGATTTATCCAAAGCCACACAGAAGAGTAAACTGCAGAACCTTACTTCTAATCCACATCTAATGCATTTTTAAAAATAGTAAATTTAATTTAATTTTCATTTTTATTTCTGAAATCTTTCCTTTTCAAGTACTTCTCCCTCACCTACTGAGAAAGCAAGAAAAACAAAACTCAATACAAACATAATAGTTAACCTTTATATTGTGGTTATCATGGGCACTTTATAATTATTATCTTATTTGATCTTCACAGTAGCCCTGGGAGGTAGGCACTATTATTATCCCAATTTTACAGATGAGGAAAATGAGGCAAACAGATTAAGTGACTTGTCCAGAGTCAAGCTAGTAAGTGTCTGAGGTCATATTTGAACTTAATCCTGATTCCAGGCCTGGCAACCACCTAATTGCCCATGTAGTTGAGTAAAATAAATCCCCATCCTCTCTCTCTCTCTCTCTCTCTCTCTCTCTCTCTCTCTCTATATATATATATATATATATATATGTATATATATAT